>NC_056726.1:1691413052-1691630552 GCF_019279795.1 Protopterus annectens
TATAAATAGGGAGTAAAGGGGGAGATATTAAAGTCAGAATGGGGGAAGAACAAGAGCAGGATTGCACAGAAGGTCAATGAAAGAAGGATAGATGGCTTGGGGGAGGAGGGACTTTTTTTGTGGAGCAAGATCCCATATTTTAATTTTTAAAAAGACTGAAGGAGGAAGGTAACAAGGGGCAAGTGGAGGGAGGGAGAATGATATGGGATGGAAACAGGGGCAAACAAGCATACCATGCAGACAGAGACTGCTGAAGGAGCAGTTTACACAAGAAAGAAGGTGACAGTCCAAAGATGCAGACTGACTGTGCATTAACAACTGGGGAAATGGTGGAATGGATGCAAGTGAGGGATGGGAACTGGCACATAAGGAAGGAGAATACCAGAGTGGGGTGGTACAGAGGACCTGAACAGCTCTGAGTTGAACCCATCCAGATGTCAGTCACCTCCATTGTGATTGCATGGCCAGGTACCACGTCTGATGGCCTGATACATATCCTGGTGGCTGTGTTGTTCTATCAATGAAAACAAGAGGTTCCCTAGGGTGGTAAAGAGCATACCTCTCAACTGTCCAGATTTTTGCAGAATGTCCAGATTTTTGCCTCATATATTTTGTCAGTTTCTCATAAACTGTTTGGTTTTCTGGATTTTTGTGACACATTAGTGAGGACTGAATTCACTAAATAATGACAGCAATTTGAATTTCAGACTCGATATCCTTCAAAAAATGCATGGTACCACAAAACCTTGTTTTTTCTAGCAACTGGCAATATTTAAAATGTGTCCCTATCTTTGGGGCTTTCCCCCTCATTATTTTTGGCTTTGTCCGGATTTTTTTTGTGCTAAGAGGTTAAAAGCTATGTAAAGAGGGTATCCAGCTTTCACTCCAGCACCATTCACAGAGATGACGCCTTCAATCATCAGCCTGTAGAGAGGCAGACCTGGATATTGCTGCTGACCCATCAGCAGGCATAGTGACTGATGCAGATGTTGGAGGTCACTTCATCCCCTCAGCCTGCAGTACAATTGACCCCCTGGGAATAGAACAACAAACAAGAAAATAGAATCAAATACAACAAATTAATATACATTTATGATGATGTATTCAAGTATTATAGTACAGACAGCTATAAACTGCCATTGCCTGGACAGTCTGTCATGTCTCCTTTGGCAGGCTACCTCTATGAATTCGAGCTGCTCTGCTTTTGTAAAACATAAAAGAGAGAGTAATCGGATCTACATATCCCTGACAATAAAAGGCAAGGTAATGCATACGATGTACAGTGGCAGACCAAGTACAGAATGTTTGCATTATAATCTTGGCTCTCTCTCCCTTATCTTTGCTTCAAACAGGTGGAGTAAGTTGAGGTAATGACTTCATAGGTCATGGCACCTATGCCTGTAATGCTCACCAGAGCACATGATGCCAGTGTCATCATTTAGTGTCCTGGAAAGCTGTTGTGACAAATTAATATTATAGAAATGGAGGAAGATTTTAGCTTCCTGACTGCATCAGGTGGGAACCCTGTCAAAACCAGTATCTAAAGAAGCCATGTCCACTATGCAGGCAACAATAGGGAGATAAATGGTGACCCAGAGCACACATCCATCTATACTGGGCATCATGTGATGCACACATTTAGACAAAATGATTGAATGATGCATCATGAGCACAGACAGGAAACACTACTAGCTTAGCAATGTATTTGCGTGCACACACAATGCACATGACATCCCGACTGAGGCACAGGCAGAGATAAGAATGGTGGCCCTAACTGTGGATAATAATTACAGCTAGAATTCAAAGATAATTCAACTAAATCATCTTATTAGCATAATGACTGAACTGTGATGCCTGTTTTAGCATGATAAACCACTGAATGGGGGCCAGAGACAGTGTTGAGACAATGGTGATTGGCATGGGCAGCCATGAATATGCACAAACTAATTCACGTGTGTAACCCATTGGTGAACATATCTTGTCACAGGAATGACAAAAGCTGAAAAGGTTCACTGCACTAAAGAGATAGGTGCACCGCCAACACACACACACACACACACACACACACACACACACACACACACACACACACACACACACACACACACACAGCATTTATATGAAAGATAGATGTGGTAGATACTAGCGTAAGCCATAATAGAAAAATAGTATAACTGCATCACAAGATCACTGACTGGATACTGTATTTAAAGATCTAGGCACATGTCTACTACAGGACATGGCATACAACACATAGGCATCTCATCGAAGTGAAGGAGTTCCTGGTATCCCAATTCAGAGTATATTAGAGGGTCCTCATACCTTCTGGTAGTTTGGATGTGGGAAATGGGGTGGCAACTGAGTATGTGTTTCCAGTAGATGCACCTGGTTAATACTAGCATGTTTAAATACTGGAAAACAGTGACAAAATTATGTGACTGATTTATTCAGGAGAACACATATGCATATCTGCTCTACAGGTATAGTTGAACTGCAACCATGACAACCTGTACCACAGCATATATATCTGCTCATAAGTTATGTAAGTAATTGGTATGATGCAGTATGAGTAACCCATATGATTCAACATTGTCACAGACATGTTATCTTTATGAATTCACAAGTAGGGGGTCTAGCACAACAGGGAAGAACATATCTGATGTCAGCAGGTCATCTGTTGCTTAGGATGATGGCATCATGCACATGGCATAGTCCAATGACATAGTGGCACTGTCATTAGAGACCAAACATACATCCCTCTGTCACATTGTGTGTTTATCTCCTCCCACTTTACACAGGAATCACCACATTAGATGATATCAGCTTGGGTCTGAAGTGTGTGCAGTTACCATAGAGGAGAATCATGTAGGTGGCCATCACTACTTTGACTCTGGGACATTATCTGACTTTTATGTCATCCTTAAAATCAATCAGTGAATACAGTAATCAGTAACCCAAGCAGAAACAGCTGCTCCTAGGTTCATAGGTTCATAGATTAGTACTAGGCTAACTGCTCCTGTTAGCCATTTTAAGCCTAGCCAATTACCCACATGTGAGAATCAAACCTTGCACTTTGTATCTCTAAGGTAAACACCTTAACCATTATGCCAACCTCCCCCTATGATCTAATCACACTGTGTTAGAAATGCTGTGGGTGCTGTATGACCTGCATGAGGAAGTACAACCACTACAAAGACTTTAGGACATCCTGCAACATGTGGTTTACAAGTGAAGTGCATGGTTCCATATCAGGCTTAAACAGATGACATACATTATTTCAAAGACTGCATCACTTTCAACTCCATCCATGACTGTCTCCAACCATAAGCACAGTTGGAGACAGCCAGCTATAAGCATGGACATCCCATGATCTTGGATAAAGCTCTTCTGGCATGACTAAGGGAACACACCACCAGGCCAATCACTCTGAGTCACACATTTCCATGACATCACACTTCCCTGCTGGTCTACCGAGTGCAATGTTTGGCTGTGGTAATTCTTGGGATCAGAAATGTTAACTATATACTGCCTTCCTATAGACACAGTGGGGCTCCTTTACATGCTCCTATACTATAACATTGTCCATTATACAGTATGTTTGGAGTCCTAATACCATAGGACCACTCAGTGCATGTGTGCAATGTTTGCCATACAGAAGCTCCATCCTGTATCTTATCCCTCCCTCAGTCTTACAGTCACATGTGTTGCTATCACAACCACCTCCCATAACCCTCTACTTATAGTAACATTGTTGTCACTTATCAATTTGTCACACTACACTTGAGCAAATGATGATGGCAGTGCCCACTCCACCTATGTGGCTTGTGTGGATCTGGAAATGCCAAATGCCTTGTGTGACTAGTCAGTGCATTCTACTGGGTGTGTTAATGTATACATCGGTTTTACTCTGTGCCGTTCATTTCATGACCAATAGCTGGAGACCATACTCCACCTTTTTAACCAATGCTGCTGCATATGGTGGCTGCTTCTGTTTTGCATGGTTACTGATGGAGTTAGTTCCTTTGACAGCCTGTGAATGCTTGATGTGTACAAGCCTATATTATAACCATAAAAATCCTTGGGATGTTGACACCTGTCAGTAATAGCTTGATAAACTTGGTAAAAGTTTGGCTAGGCTTAAAATAGCTCTTAGACTAATAGCCTAGTAACCACCTCTCACTCACACAGCCTGCGCTCCACTTTTCTCTCAACTGCACTTGTGAGGACATGTATAATTTCATTATTTACTGTTTTTGTACTTTACACAAACATTTTTGAAACTTATTGAACTTTGTTATAACCTTTTCTTTTTTAGACTCTGTTAATCAATGTTTATGTTAATTGCATGTTAATTCTTCTAAAGTACGGTGTTTCCTATTTCTTTTTCTTTCTTTTTTTTTTTGTAGTTGTGTAGTGTTTTTCTCCTTGGGTCTCTGCTGAAAAGGACATTTTTTGGCTCAGGTAGACCTTCCCAGTCAACAATTGCAAAATAAAATAAATAAATAAATCAAAATAGCCATAGTCTGTCTTGGAGGCAATAGAAATAAATATGTCTCCACTGAAGCTTGGCTTCATCTTAACAACCCTGACTTAGTCAATATTATTGAATCTAGATGAACCCTGTAAACTGTATATCCATTTCTGTTTTGTATAACTACAATAGATGGGAAAAGCCGAAAGACACAGCAACAACAACATGACTACAATAGACAAAAGCCGAAAGACACAACAACAACAATGTGACTACAATAGACAAAAGCCGAAAGACACAACAACAACAACATGACTACAATAGACCAAAGCCGAAAGACACAACAACAACAACATGACTACAATAGACAAAAGCCAGGCTCAATAGCTAGAGGAGAATACTTTTGCTAGTAAGAAATATGTTCTCCTGCAATATCCACCACCCCAAATAAAAAGTATGGTGAACCAAAATGACTATTCTGTGAATATGTAGTCTCTTAAACTCCAGACTGGGCTTATTTACCTTTGTCTTCCTTCCGATCAAGTTTCACTAAATGAGGTTCTTAAAAAGTTATGACCTTGATAGCAATCATGCACTAATACTTTGGGAAATTCATTTTTACTGGGAGACAAAGGCAAATGTCTTACTTAAAAGGAATAGGGTTTTGGTCAATAAGTTTATCAAGCAGTGAGAGCAAATCCCAGAAATCACTATCCATATCCCAATGATGGTAATCACACTACCCTAAACTGACTTTAGCCCAGTTTCCTCCACAAATGCCAAGGCCTTGTATTGGAAAGACTACTGCTCAACAGCTGCTCTACCACTTTGTGCCATCTGTTCTGCAAAATGTTTTCATCCCAAAAGACAAATATTTTCTTAGCAAGGCTTTCCATCATTAATGTAAAGCCCAGTTATGGTACAAGCTTCCCAGTGCTGAGTCTCCCTAGTGATGTCTCAAACTGACTGTAATGTGCTAGATGAATGCCTCCTAAACATCTTAACATCACTTAACTAGTCATATGGAGTAACTTCTGATTTTTGTACTGTCTTTAAACTTTACAAAGTGTGCCTAGCTTTGACCAGATGGGTTCAGATAGCCTTTACCCTAAGTAAAGTAGTGTTTATAAACAAAAAGGCATAAAATAAAACAAAGTTCTTGCATGGCTGATGGTCTGATGAAGCAGTGTTTAACCGTGAAACAGCTAACGTATTAAACGGTTTGTTATTTTAACTGACTTTCAGTCTGAATTTTTGCCATGCAGGAACTTTGCTTTGTTTTATGCCTTTTTGAATTCTATTTTGTACATTAGTGGAGTTCAGTGTCCTGGTTGCTGTTTATTTTTTCTAGTGCTTATAAACATTCCTTTTCACCACCTTCACAGAACTGCGGAAGACAGCAAATATTATTCCTATTCCTAAGTTTGGCAAGCAGAAAAATATTATTTATTTAGGGTTATTCCACTAGTGTGTTCCATCCCCTAGAAAAAGTACTGGAAAAAGCAGCATCTATTCAATTAAACTTTTGCTCTCTCCGTCTCTCTCTTTTGATTCATACAGCCTGTTCTGTAGTCATTATATCATTTATTTATTATTTATTTACATTTGTTTACTGGAAAAGATCAGCTGAGGTCCAAGGAGAAAAGCTCTGACTAAAAGAAAAAAATATGGAAACATGCAATGATTCATCATTATTACAAAAATGCAGTTACAATGTTAATAAGAATTACACTGCAAATGAAAAACTGATAAGTCATAGTTGCAGATGTAAAGTATTGAGAAGGAGATGAATGATAGCATTTTGAGAGATAGACGTGGAGTATACGTCAACAGAGAAACTGGTGGGTAACAGCTGAGAAAGAGAAAGAGACGGAAGAGAGAAAAAACGTAGGGTTGACTGGATAATAGCACAGTGGTTAGAAGTGACGGAGACAGAGTAAAAGGGGCAATTTTGTGAGTACAGCAGCTGTTGAAATGAAGGAGAGATTATGTTATGTCTTAAATCATTTTAGAAATGGTCATAGCAAAACTACTTTATGCATTCTTACTGACAGGATGTCTCAATCAATGGAGTCAGATCATCTTTCATGGACAATCTTCATTGACCTTTCCAAAGCCTTTGATTTCCTCAGTTGCCACCTTCTAGCAATTGAACTGTCCCTCTGTTACCTGAGTCCTATGACCATTCAATTGTTTACTACATCTAGAACAAATACCTTAGGGTAACGATTCATCAAGTACATTCTTAGCTCTAGACAGTCAAGTCTGGAGTGTGACAAGGCCATACCTCTGTTGTTTTTTTTTTCTTTTTCTTTTTTAACCTTTATATTTCACACTGAGCTAATCTGAGGAAGTCAGAGGAAGGGCTCTGAGATAACTAATCTGTGATATATAACATTAAGTATCCTGTCTTTTGCTTATTTCTGAGTTATTTATAGCACTTTTATTTTACTCACTGTATGTGAGGTATTAACTTTATTTTTTTTTTTTTATTTAACATTTGTTGACCGGGAAAGTCCAACTAGGTTCCACAGATCCTGTTTTCAGCAGAGGCCCAGGGAGAAATGCTCCAGATGCATGTCTTTAGAATTAACTAGAATTTTCTACAATTGTTAAGCATCTGGTTGGGTTTGTTTATTCTGATTTTTGTTTCCCAAACTCCCTCCCTATTGGTATCTTGTTTTTATATTTTGGTGGCTTTGCAGTTACCTGCCCCTATTGTAAATTTGATCTGGGACACTCCTCCCAGTCTAGTGTCATTACCTCATTCTACCTAATCCAGGGAGAACATTTGAGAAGGGCAACCTAGTTAGCTTCTGCTCCTTCTTTCCCCTTTCCACTTTACAAAAAATATATATTTTCTAAGCTTGTTTCCTGCCTTTCCTGTAAGTCGTCTAGTCCAGATACAGATTTGCTGTATCCAGGACTGTTTGTAAGCTTCTGAGACCCCAAGCCTTTCTGTGTTGGAGGGAAGCCTTCTAGCTTTATTTTGTTTCTTAGAACTAGCCATTTTTCTAGTTTCAGCATTCAAATCTGTTTCTTTGAGCTCAGCACTTGTTCAGAACTCATTGTAAGCACTAAATAAGCTACAAATTACTACAGCATTCAACTTTCCTCACTTGTCTAGAGGAAAACAGTTTTTAGTACTTAATAAATAAGCGCATATCCAGGCATGTCAAAGGGTCAGCTCCCTGTGTTTTCTCCTGTCTACCTGATGAATCTTGGCAAATTGGGGCAATGCAGCAATTGCCTCATGTACACAGACAACCCTTTCCTCCTACCACCCAACACTACAACCTGTAAGAGATGCACTTATATAGCCAAACTGGAAGCAAAGCCCTCTTCACCCAAGACTGGACTAGACAGTCAAGAGGAGAAGGTAAACACTTGCACCACACCACACCCATCACATAGTCACTCAAAACCTACACCACCAAAACACACACATATAAACACAAAACACACACCTACATTCATGGAGACTCTCAAAAAAAATCTACCCAAGCAACAGGGACCTCCAAAGCAGAAACACAAGCAACCTCCACCCACAACCCAAATGACACATAGCCCACAAACTCAGTGTGCCACTCAACCACAGCCCATAAGGCATAACAACGTACCCAACACTCTAGTCATAGGTGACTCTATAGTCAGGCACACTGATGTTTCACTCACCAGGCAAAACAAGGAGAAAGTTACTGTCAGCTGCCTGTCAGGTGCCTGGATCCACCACATAAACACTCATGTCACTCCACAACAAGTACAAATATGACTCTGTCATTGTCCATGTTGGTATGAATGACCTGAGTCATACCTCCATGGGCTACATGAAAAGAGACATGGAAGAGCTGTCCAATCTTGTAGCCCAGGCAGTTATGACCCTAGCCCTTAGTAGCATCCTGCCATCACCCAGAATGATACCACAGTACAAGGACACAATGATTGACTTCAACAATTGGCTAAGCTTCTGGTGTCATTCTAAGGAAATCCAGTATCTGTGTGCCAGGGATGACATGATCGACAAACCACGATGCTTTGCCAGAGATGGCCTGCACCTGCCGCCCTTGGGATTCTGGGTACTGGCTAAGGCTCTTGCCACCTCTATAGTGCCTTTTTTAGGCAAGATTCAAATGACAAATTCACCACTGTAAGAGGTACAACCAAGCAAAATCTGAGGGTAATGCTACTTAATGCTAGAAGTCTAAACCTCAAAATGCACTCACTCGAGGCACTCCTTAAAATGGAAAACATTGACAGTGCAGTGACAGAGACCTGGTTTAAGGCTCCAGAGAGCACCCCTGCATTACCAGGCTATAATTCATACCAATAAACCCACAAAATACACAAATCAAAGTAAAATTAAAATGAAAATGAAATGAGAACAGGCTGTATCAGGCCAGACAAAAGCGCTCATCTCAATAAATGTATGTGCTTTGTGTGCCTGATACAGCCTGTGCTCATTTCATTTTTATTTTACTATAATTCATACCACACCTTTCGACCACCTAACCTGGACTGAAGCACTAAAGGCGGAGGTGTGCCCATATTCATTAAGGATATTCACACCTCCAGGTTAGTTGCTCAGCATAATTATCCAAGTGCAACTAACTCTGGGCAAGGCCGCAATCCAAATTGTAGCTTGCTACAGATCCCCCACCATGCCCCAGGATTCCCACTTATCATTCCTTGATGCACTGGAAAATATTAGGGTACAACCTAACACCCTAATAATGGGCGATTTCAACTACCCCACCATTAGCTGGGAAAACTACTCATGTACCAACTCTTGTGCTCAACGTTTTCTGGAATTCATAAATTCCAAGGCCTTGGATCAACTTATCCACACCCCACCAGGGGCAGCAATATCCTAGACCTAGTCCTTACCAACATGGGCAACCGATGTTCCACATCCGAGGTCAATTCCTCGTTGGTGAGATCCGACTACAAGTAAATCATCCTAGACATCCACATCCCACCCCTACCCCCCATTAGGGAAACCACTGTAAAAAATTTCTCCAAAGCTAACTTCACGCTTCTTAAGACAGAAGTGGCAAACTTCATGACACCCATGCTGATGGACAGTAGAGGTATGACTGCTGAATCATATACAATTGCACTTTATAAGCACTTACATGAGTGCATGGATCATGCAATCCCTAACAGAACCAAGATGCTATCCTCCAAAGAAAGGAAGCCAATCTGGTGGTCCCCTGCTATAAACAAACTCTACAACAGAAGAAAGAAACTGTTGCAAAAAAGAGTAAAATCGCATGATTGGAGGAACTCTGTTGTCAGCCTCAGTAAGCAGCTGAGATCCTTCATAAAATCGTCCAAAGCTAGTTACAAAAACGAAATCACCACTGATTCTAAAGACAACCACAAAGCATTCTATAGCTATGTCAAGAATCTCAATGGCAACAATCAGATCTGCTCTGAGTTACAGCACAATGGCACTAAATATACAGAACCAACTGATATTGCCAACATCCTGGCAGATAGGTCCACTGCTAACTTTACCCCTCTCTCATCCCCCTAAAGGGCATATCTTTATACTGGAAGAATGCAAAGTTCCTGTAATCACAGCTGCACAGGTAAAAAACACACTCTCCAAAGCCAAGAACACAGCATCCATGGGACCTGACAACATCCCAGGCTGCATTCTACATGAAGTACAGAACAAAATGGAACCCCTCCTAAGTACCATGTTCAATCATAGCCTCACCTCAGGCTTTGTGCCCACTGAATGGAGCACAGCAAGGGTTATCCCACTCCACAAAGGGGGAGCCACCACAGGCCCCGGGAACTACCGCCCCATTAGCCTGATAAGCCTGGTCTGCAAAGCTATGGAATGTATCATCATGGTACTTATAAACAATGACATTGGTAATCTCCAAAGTCTGGACCCTACCCAGATCAGGTTTGTAAAAGGCTGATCATGTCTCCTAAACCTGATAGACTTCTTTGAAGTGATCACCAAAGCCGTAGATGAGGGTAAGGTGGTTCACACAGCCTATCTAGATCTCACCAAGGCTTTAGACACCATTCCCCACTCTGGAATTATAGATAAACTCACTAAACTAGGTATAAATCCCTATGTAATAAGAGGGGTTGCCAACTGGCACACTGACAAAACCCACACTGTGAAACTAGCAGACTCTAAATCCAACTTCAGACCAGTGACAAATGGAGTACCACAGGGTTCAGTCCTGGGTACTCTCCTGTTTGGTATCTACTTCTCTGAAGTACAGGCTAACACAGAATGTCTTTGGCTAACAAAGTTCACAGATGACTGCAAACAAGGAGCCATAATTGAGACTCCTAACGATGTGGACATCCTACAAAAGGGCTTCACTGAGACAGATGCCTGATGTCAAAGCCATGACCTCAAGCTCAATGCCAAAAAGTGCTTTGTCATCCCTTTTTGTAAAACCTCTGTACCCATGAACTACCACATAGGCAGTAGTCTACTTAACACAGAAAGTGTGATAAGAGACCTTGGGATGCAGGTGGACAGTAGTCTTTCCTTTGATAATCACATAGCAACAGTAGTCAGGAAATACTTCTACGTGGCACACCTCATCACAAAAGGTTTCTCATCCAGGAAAAAAGAGGTCATTGTTCCCCCCTACTCATCAATCATTAGACCCATTATAGAGTAAAACGCCCCTTTTGGTATGTACCGCACAAGACATCAACAACAACTGGAAATGCCACAGAAATACCTCACAAAGAGGATTACCGGCCTCAAACAGATGCCTTACACAGACCGTCTCAAAAATCTCCAGCTTTACTTTGTCACATATCGCCTACTCAGAGGCGATCTCTGCCTAACATTCAAAGCTATGTCAAACCCAGACATGCTCCAGGTAAAGAAATCCCAATCCCTCCAAGCAACATACTCTAGGGACCTAAACCTTGTCACCACAATAAACAGAACATGCTAGAGGGATAGATCCCTGTCCCAGAGACTTCCCATATTCTGGAATAAACTACCTATCTATATCAAACAAAGCTCCTCATTAGCACTCTTCAAGAAAAATCTTGATGATTGGTTGGGAGATAGAAAATGAATCCCGAGGATCACTTCTGTGGCCCTGCTTGACAGGGGTACAGAAAAATAATTTTCTTGTGTGGTAAAAGCCAGGGTACTGTTTGGCTAGGCTTATATAGGCCCTAGGGCCAATAGCCTAGTACCCACATATGAACCTATATAAATGCTGCCACCATCACCCAAGTAAACAGAATGTTGCTGACTGCTATTAGCTGGTCTTCAAGTAGTACTATAAAAGAAGCCACTGTGTATTTCAGCACTAAAGTAATGCAACTATGTAAAAATTTAGAGAAACTGGGCCTTAAAGTTAATGTCAAAAAAAGCAAGTTATTTTGTACCAATTCAAAAGTGTCTTAGCACGATTAATAATGTCTTAATGTCTGGGGCATCAACAGATCAAATGGTCTACCATTAGGAAAGGTTATTTTCAATACTTAGGAATATAAATTGATCCATCCTGCATATACTCTATTTGTTGGCAGAATTTAAAATAGGAAGAGTATTAGATTTGCTTTATTTTTATTATTGTGGCACCAAATTACTTACAAAAAGTGCTAAATATTCTATTGATAAAGATATACTCCTCTACACTTGAATATAGGTTTATAAGTACTTCCTAGGGTAGTGATCTGTGAGAATCTTTAGAAGCCTGGCCTAGCCTTCCCAAGGATTTTATTTTTGCATGCAAACATTTGCTTGTTACTCCATTACATTAGGGACAAGGGTGCTAAACCAGCGGTGAGCTTTTGGTTTCCCATCCATTCATCTAGATCAGACTTGAGCAGAGTACAACACATACTTTACTTTATTTGTGAAGGGAGACAATTCCAGAGAAGTGGTGTGCTCTGTGATATATATTGATGCTTCCAACATATTTTATTTTTCTTGCAAAGCAGACAAAGGCCTTGCAAAGTGGTGTTTATACCACTATTGGACTTGTAGATGTGAAATACTTCTGAGAAGTGAGACAGATTGCTTCTCAATAGCCTGTAAAATACCAAAAAGAGGGTCAAGGCTTTGAGACAGTCAGTGCAACTTTTATGTTTTAGGCCCTTCATTTTCTTGCTGAGAAAGCATTGTGATCATTCAAGTTGTGTCAAGGGTTCATCAAATATACAAAAGGGGGCATTATACTCAATGATCAGTGTCTTAAGTGCCAAATATAGTGGGATGATATACTTGGACCTAGGTGTTGTACTCTTTCTAATAAGCTGTGGTACAATAAGAAGGACTTTTCTATAATGCAGCTACATGATGAATGAAGGCCTAATAGTTAAAGTGTTTGCCTTACAAACACATGGTACAGGGTTTGAATCTCACAGGGGATAATTGGCTAGGCTTTATATGGCTCGCAAGGGCAGTTAGCCTAGTAATACTCTATAAACCTATGAACCTATGTAGGTTCCTGTATTTCTTACTAAAACTTTTATCAGTTTTTAGATGTGAATTGTCAGTGTAATAGTTACAGTATAAGTCATGCTTGCCATAGGGTCTATATTAAATCAGTAAATGCTTAAAAAAGCGAATGCTGATTTATTGACCCCATGAAAGCGAAGTCTTACAATCCCGAACATTCGGAACAGTGATTTTTTTTTTTCCCAGGGGAAAAAAAATTGCTGTTCTACATAAAAAATAAAATAAAATAAAAATAAAAACATCAAAACATTATATAAAGTGGGGAGCTCCCCCCCACACCCCCTACTTAAATATGCCAACTCCGAGATCGCACTATAGTGAGAAAAACAGCAAAGTAATGGAGGCAGCCAAGCAATTTCTTTCCCAGGGAAAGAAGTCGCTTATATGCCATTTCAATATTTTGCTGTTTCGTGCTTTCAAGTTCGATAAAGATGCATTCGAAGGATTGCATATTCGATTATATAATAGGAAACCTTGCCATAGGGAGCTATTATGCATTTTTTAACATTTAGTTAAATATATATACACAACTGAGAAACTTACAAAAGGCCAATATCTGGCAGATATGTCTGACAGACATGACTTGCTTCTACTGCTGCTAACAGACTGCTTGCTATTGCCAATCTGCAGTGGAAAAGAACATGCAGATGGCTAAACAATATTGTACAGGTTCAGCTGATGTCAGTTAAAATAGCAACAGTAGTATTATCCATGTATCATCAGTGGTCCTATTACATCAGCATTCAGTTCAAGCACCTTAAAAACTCACAATTGCTTCAGCATGAGGTATATCATATTAACATTTAGTTTTAGGCCATGGCTTTGACACCAGCTATTTGTTTAGGAAAGTCTGCTTTGAGGATCTTGGTTTCTTGTGGAGAGTTTAAAACAGCAACAAGTTTACAGTCATCTACAAACTTAGTTAGCCATAAAGTCTTAACATTAGCTTTGACCTCAGAGAAGTAAATGCCAAAGAGGAATGGCCCACGAACTGAACCCAGGTGTACACCACTAGTTACTGGTCTTTTGGGTGAGGTATAGCCACCCATGTTAAATGGGTTCTGATAGTGAGACAGTTTGTTATCTAATGGGTTACATTGTGTTTTACATTTAGCTTGGTGAGTTTCTCAAGTATACCCGAGTATGGTGGGTTCCACTGTAAAAATTTAGTTTTTAAATTTGGCATTCTATTTACTTCAGAGTGGGATGGTGTCATGTGTCTTTCAAAGTCTAAATATCCAGTGTGTACTAACATTATTTTGTCCATTCCTTCAGTAACCTTGACAAAAAAGTAAATTTATTTAAACAGGCAGAATCTGCCCTTGAAAAAACAGAACTGGTTTGGGTCAAAAGTCTGTTTGTCCATATTTACCAATTTCATAATAGTCCTTTACAGGTGAGACTGGTCAGACTTATTGGTCTACATTTACATGGGTTTACTGATGTCCAACATTTGTTCAGGGGGATGGCTTGTTGCTGTCCTTCATTCATCCAGCTCAAACCCTGTTTGGAGCTTCATATGGAATAGCTTCTGTAGTGGGTTTGTCAGGTCCTGTTTCATGCTATCCATCTTAGTATGTTATCTAATCCCATAAAAGCAATGTTCTTGGCCTTGGATAGAGCTTTGAGGAGTTGTTCATGGGAGATTTTTTGGGGCGAGTTCAGGTCTGTGATCTGGGAATGTTGCGGCGGGAGTGAAGTTAGAGCTAAATTTATCCACTAGTAGATTGGCTGTGTCCTCTGGGTCTGAGTATATGATATAATTTTTGATTAGAGGTGTGCAGTGCTGAGCATTGTTTTTTAAATAGTTAAAGAAGGCATTGTTCTGTCACTTGCCTGAGTGGTATTTTTACATTGTATCTAGCTTTGTTTGATTTGAACAGAGACAAAAATTCATTGTTAAGCCAGAGCTTTTTGGCATATACAGAGTTACATTTATTTTTACATGCTACAAGTTTTTTTTCTTTTATTGTAGAATGTATTTATATCTGTGTTACACCAATGGGTTTATTTTTAAATATATCTGTGTTACATCATAGGGTTTATTTTTAAATTTGGCATTGTATTTACTTCAAAGTGGAATGGAATAGAAGCATCTATGTAGACATTTACATGTACATACAATTTGGTGGTAAAGCATCCCACATACACAGAGGAGTTATTAAGTTGTTGGAAAGGGATGTCAAAATTAGAGAGGTCATCATTCAATTTTAGTAGATTAGTTTTAGCATAATCTTTAAATAGTGCATTATTGAGGGATACTTCCTACTTCAGTCTTATGTGAAATATGACTGATATTTGGTCCAATTTTACTAGGGATAAAGTTACAATCGGTAGGGAGCAGATCTGTCCATATTGGTGAGAACCAAATTGAGGATTTTGTAGCCTCAAGTTTTTTGCGCAGACTAGTCCAGAAATCTCTGGGCATACATGTTAGGGAATGTGTAAGTCTCCGATCTAATGAATGGTTAGTTGAAGTCCCCTTATGGATTACTCTCACAATGTAAAAAAAACCTTCTATTTCTGCAAAATAATATTTGGTGGAACATCAGTGAAACAACGCCTCTGTCTGACTTCATAGGAAGCAGGATGGACCTCAATTAACCCTTGTTTCTTACTCACTATCATCACCTTACTTATCAAAAGCATAAATCGATAGCATGTCACCCCCTTGCATCAGCTTCTATCAGTTAAAACCTACCAGTGAAATGTGAGCTCTTAATAGGCCTCCAGTGTAACACTTAAAGTCACATTTATTTATTTATTTTATTATATTATTTACTGGCATTTGTTGACCGGGAAAGTCAACTGGCCAAAACCCATTTTCAGGGGAGGTCGGGGGAGAAAACCTCCACAGTTAAAACAAACAACAAAAAGCAAAAATATTATATATTTAAATTACAGATCTGGGAAGAAAGGTTCTGCAGTTAAAACAAACCACATCTCACAAAACAACATAATTCCAAACAAATGTTATACAAATTAATATTGATGAAGCCAAATCTGATCTTTTATACTCTGTGAAACTAAATTCTAATCTCCAAATGTGGAAAATCTTTACATGGAAATTCTTGCACAGAGCTTTCTATACTCCCAACAAACTTGCTAAAATACAATCATCCAGTACTATTGTTTGTTGGAGATGTTCTTTGGTATGTTCAGCTGATTGGGAACATTTTATTTATGGTTGTATAAAAATTAACAAGTACTGGTCAGAGATTTGTAAATTTTGTCAAGTTTTCTTTTCAGACTCATTTATTTTATCTAAAACCCTAATTCTCTTGAATGTAAATATCATAAATGACATGAAGAGATCCAATTTCTACCTCCTTTTGACAATTTTAGCAGTGGAAAGAAAACATTTAACTAGAAAATGGAAATCAGCTCTTCCACCTACCATTGAAGACTTCCTATTATTACTGGAAGAATCAGCATCCACATAAATAAAAGTCAAAGAATCAAGAATTTTCCCTAGGAAATGATCTGATAATCCTTGGAGCAAAGTTCTTGATTTAATTGAAATGTTTTAACTTATCATATTCTCTATAATTCTGACTGATTTTTTTTTAAATGTTTTGAATTATTTATTGGTAAATGGAAGTTTCATTATTTCTTTCTTGATGGAAAATTTTCATATTAGCCCAAACGTAAATAATATATATAGTTATCTAACAAAAATTTACTTTAGAATGATTGTAATATTTTCATATGTTTAAATTCAATAAAAATAGTGGAAAACATTAATATACATGCACCATATCACAGGTAAACTATAGCATAGAAAAATAGGCACATAGTAAAGGACAAGTAATAAAATATTTCCAGTCAATGGAGTAGATTGAAATCAGAGGTGTTAGAAGGCAGAATTCTTGGTAAAATAAGTTATAGGACTAAGGGGTTTTACATTGTATTTCACATGTACAACTTGGATTTTGTAAAAAGTATGGTTTTAGTGCAGCTTTAAAGGTCTTCAGGGTGTCTAGCTGGTTAATGGAAGAGGGAAGGGTATTCCATAGTTTGGCTATGTTGTAAGAATAGAGGCATTGTCCAGCTCTTTTGCTGGGTTTAGCTATGCTTAAAAGGGTTATCTCTGAAAAGCAGAAGAATCGAGTTATGTGTGTAAGATGGATTGGAGAACGGGGCAGCTATCAGATTGGAAAATTAATTTATGGGCAATAATTAGTTGAGTAAACTGGAGATAGTGGTGAAATTCTAGCCAGGACAGGTTTGAAGGAGCTTTGCAGTTGTGAGAGCAGTTAGACAAGTTAGATGCAAATTTTGCTATCTCAAAAGACAGGCACAGCAGATCAGCAAGAGATGTTTATTTTCACTCCATGAATAAACCTCACAGTAACTAATTCCAAAACGCGGCTTTTCAATGCTTCTGTGGATCCCTAGTGATATCTGCATTGCTTACTGTACTTATTTCCTTGTTTCACTTGAAAGAAAGTTATTGTTTGTCATTTTTGCATTTAAGTTACCTGTAACACATTGCATTTAAGTTACCTTCCACTTGCTCACTAAAGCAATTATATAAGTCAGCACTAAAATATTAAAAGCACTACACCCTCACAAACTCCCCTTGAGTACCTCGTTCCCCATTGGCCCTTTTTTTTCAGTTATAAAGGAATTCCCAATACTATTCTAGCATGTCCAAAGGTCAGTTGTCAATCGCCTCTCCAGTCCAGCTGGTGAATCTGGGAATCTTGAGGCAATGTTACAACTGCCTCATATACACAGACAACCCTCTCCTCCTCCCAACAAATTCCAACACATGTGGGAGATGCAACCATATAGCCATACTGGAGGCTAAGCTCTCTCAACTCAGTGCTGCTGAAACCAGTCAGGAGGAGAAGGAAACCACACTCACTACAATTCCAGTCTCACATAGACCTACCACGACAGCAAACCAAACACATAAACACAAAAAAACATACTCAGAGGCTCTAAATAAAAATCTGCCTAAGCAGCAGAGACCTCCAAAGCAGACACCCAAGCAACCGCTACCCCAAAACAAAACACGTGCAACACATAGCTCACAAAGCCTGTGTGCCGAACAGTCACAGCCCTTAAGGCTAAACAACACACCTGATACACTTTTAATAGGCAACTCTATCATCAGGCACACTGACGTCCCACTCACCAGGCTGAACAAGGAGAAGGTCACGGTGAGCTGCCTGTCGGGTGCTAGGATCCACTACATAACACAAGCACTCAGGTCACTCCAAAGCAAGTACAAATATGACTCAGTCATTGTCCATGCTGGTATGAATGACCTGAGACGTACCTCCCTGGACTACAAGAAAAGAGACATAGAGGAGCTCTCTGAGCATGTAGCCCAGGCCGGTATGACCCTGACCTTGAGTAGCATCTTACCCTCACCAAGAATGATGCCACAATATGAAGACAAGATGATCAATTTAAACAATTGGCTTAAGTATTGGTGTCATTATAAGGGGATCCAATGCCTGTCAGCCTGGGATGACATGCTCAACAAGCCACGATGCTTCGCTAGGGATGGCTTGCACCTGTCACCCCTGGGCTTTCAGATATTGGCAAAGGCTCTTGCTACCCCCATAGTGCCATTTTTAGGCAAGGCTCAAAAGACAAACCCACCTCCATAGGTATCACAAGGGATAAGAAACTAAGAGTAATGCTACTCAACGCCAGAAGTCTAAACCTCAAGATGCACGCACTTGAAACTCTCCTTAGCACGGAGAACATCGATATCTGTGCAGTAACAGAAACCTGGTTCAGGGCTCCCGAGAGCACCCCAGCACTACCAGGTTATACCTCATACCATGCTTTTCGGCCCCAAAACTTGGACCGAACCACAAAAGGAGTGGGAGTATCAATATTCATCAAAGATACCCACACCTCCAGGTTGGTGGCACAGCACGAAGCATCAGAGACTATCCATGTGCAACTTACAGTGGGTAAAATTGCCTTCCAGTTTATAGCCTGCTACAGACCACCCTCCCAAACCCAGGAACCCCACTCGGCCTTCCTGAGAACACTGAAAAATATGAAGGTCTCTCCAAACACCATTATATTGGGCGACTTCAACTACCCAAACATAGACTGCGAGCATTACTCTAGCTCCAACACCCTAGCCCAAAGGTTCCTAGAATTTATAAACTCAAATGCTATGGAACAACTTGTTACCACTCTCACAAGAGGGGAAAAGATACTGGACCTGATCATCACCAACATGGGGACTCTATGCTCCAGACCAGAAATGTATCCCTCACTGGTAAGATCAGACCATAAACTAATCTCACTGGATATTCATATCCCGACTCCACCCCCTGCCCTGAAAACCACAGTGAAAAACTTCTCTAAAGCAAATTTCACACTCCTCAAAACCGAGGTGGAATCCTTCAAAGTCCCCGGGCCTGTGGAAAATACGGCCCAGACCGCAGAATCCTTTATAAACGCATTCTATGAACACCTTCAGGAATGCATGGATCATGCAATCCCAAATAAAACCAAGACCCAGTCCACCAAAGGCAGACGTCCTGTCTGGTGGACACCAGCCATAAACAAACTATACAATAGAAGGAGGAAGCTACTACATGATAGAGCAAACTCCCAAAAAGGGAAGGCATCTCTGATCAGTACTAGCAAAAAACTACGGGCACTCATAAAATCGTCTAAGGCCAGCTTCGAGAGAAAAATTGCACAGGATACTAAGGATAATCACAAGGCTTTCTTTAGTTATATTAGGAACCTGGGTGGGAATTCCCAGATATGCTCAGAATTAGTCCAAAATGACAAAAAATACACCGAACCCACAGACATTGCCAACATCCTAGCTGACAGGTTCAGCGCAAACTTCTCCCCCTCTCCCCACCAAAAGGGCAAATATCTATCCCAGCAGAGTGCTGCCCCCGACATCTCAGATGCTCAGGTAAGAGCTGCCCTCTCCAAAGCAAAAAACACAGCATCAATGGGACCAGACGGTGTCCCGGGCTGCATCCTACATGAACTCCAAGAAGAGCTAAACCCAAACATAAAACTACTGTTCAATCTCAGCCTTACTACAGGATATGTACCCAAAGAGTGGCGTACAGCAACAGTGGTCCCTCTCCACAAAGGTGGTGCCTCAACGTTTCCTGGTAACTATCGCCCCATAAGCCTGACTAGCTTGGTCTGCAAAGCTATGGAAAGGATCATCATGGACCTCATAAATAAAGATATTGGGGACCTAGAGACACTGGATCCTACCCAGTTCAGCTTTGTTAAGGGCAGATCCTGCCTCTTAAACATGGTTGATTTCTTTGAAACAGTCACCAAGGCCATTGACGAGGGGAAGGTCGTCCACACAGCCTACCTGGACCTTGCAAAAGCCTTCGATACAATACCCCATTTGGGCATTATAGATAAGCTCACCAGCTTAAATATAAACCCCTATGTCACTAGATGGGTTGCAAACTGGCTCAAGGACAGAACCCACATGGTTAGAATTGCTGGAGCCATGTCAGACTCCAAACCAGTTACAAGTGGCATCCCACAAGGCTCAGTCCTGGGACCTCTCTTGTTCGGTATATATTTCTCGGAGGTACAGGCCAACATGGAAGGACTGTGGCTGACCAAGTTCGCAGATGACTGCAAACTGGGCCATAATTGACTCTCCAGCCGACACAAGCATCCTCCAAAAGGGCCTCATAGAAACAGACAACTGGTGCCAGAGCCATGGCCTCAAGCTAAATGCCAAAAAGTGTATAGTCATCCCCTTGGGCAAAAACAAAGTGCCCACAAATTACCACATAGGTGGTAATCCATTAAGTACAGAAGAAGTAATTAGGGACCTGGGGACCCAAGTTGATAGCAATCTCTCATTTGACAACCACGTGGCCAAAGTGGTTAGAAAAACATTTTATATAGCCCACCTAATCATAAAGGCATTCACATCTAGATCAGGGGAGGTCATCGTGCCTCTTTACTCATCCCTCATCAGGCCCATAATTGAGTACAATGCCCTTTTTGGGATGTACCTTTCCAGACACCTGCAGCAACTGGAAAGACCCCAAAAGTACCTCACCAAGAGGATCAAAGGGCTCAAACAGATGCCATATGCTGCCCGGTTAAAGAAACTCCAGCTCTACTCAGTGGCATACGGCCTGCTCAGAGGCGATCTGTGCCTGATGTATAAAGCCATGTCCAACCTGGAATTAATGGACATGCTGCACCTCAGAAAATCCAAATCCCATCGTGCTACGTGCTCGAGAGACTTGAACCTCAGCACTGAAATAAATAGGACATGCTGGAGGGACAGATTCATAACCCAGAGGCTCCCTTCACTCTGGAATAAAATCCCAGTCCAGGTTAGGCAGAGTCCCTCATTGACTCTCTTCAAGAGAAATCTTGTTGAGTGGATGGGAGATCGTAGGTTTACCCCGGGTATCACTTCTGTGTCACTGTTAGACAGAGGCACAGTATACTAACCTCGAAAAAGAGCATAGCAAAATTAATTTAAAATGGGTGGCGAAAGCCAAACACACTCTGGCTAGGCTTATAAATGCCATAGGGCAGATAGCCTAGTATGAACCTATGAACAAAAACAAAAACAATGTTGGCACAGTAATGACAGCTTCCACATTTATGTGTACCCAACTTGTTTGAGAGATGTGTGACCTGTTTTCCACCCTCAAGTATGTTCTTGATGTTATGTCCTTTTTTGAATACTACTTTTAAGGGTTCTTCAAAGTTCAGATTCAAATCTGAAAAACTGGCAAAGCTATTCCACTTGTCATTAATAATATTTTTAACTATGTTGGTTTTGCCGTTGAAAGTAACAGTCAAAGCTGAATTGTAGTGTTTTATATCTACTGGACAATTGTTTTTAGTGTTGGTGTTGCCAAAAATGTTTGTTGAATTCCCTAGGATAGGAAAAAACCTTGTGATCCTTGCTATTTTAACTTCCCAACTTAGTTTTTTAGATGTGAGCATACAGAGAACAAATAAGGGGTTGAAATTTAAAATTTATGGGAAGGAGACCTTTTCTAATACCTACTTACATTTTTCTAGTTCTCACCCCCCTTATCAAAAGAAGGCAATTGTCAAGGGTCAGCTAGTAAGAGCTAGCAGGATGACCTCAGATGAGACAGATTTCCAGATAAAATGTGAATTTATTGCAAGTATGTTTCGAGAAAGAGGTAACCCCGATGATTTGTTAGAAAGACTGATACAAGAAGTTAAAACAGCAAGGACCACAAGGTTTTTTTCTATCCTGGGGAATTCAACAAAAATTTTTGGCAACACCAACACTAAAAACAATTCTCCAGTAGATATAAAACACTACAATTCAGCTTTGACTATTACTTTCAACGGCGAAACCAACATAGTTAAAAGTATTATTAATGACAAGTGGAATAGGTTTGCCAGTTTTTCAGATTTGAATCTGAACTTTGAAGAACCCTTAAAAGTAGTATTCAAAAAAGGACATAACATCAAGAACATACTTGAGGGTGGAAAATGGGTCACACATCTCTCAGACAAGTTGGGTACACATAAATGTGGAATCTGTCATTACTGTGTCAACAATGTTTTTGTTTTTGTTACTGTGAGGTTTGTTCGTGGAGTGAAAATAAACATCTCTTGCTGATCTGCTGTGCCTGTCTTTTGAGATTACTAGGAGTTTGGGCACATTGACCACTTATTTTTATTTGCAAGTTTTGCTTATAGTAGCATTGTTGTAGCTTACTATTGAGGGATGTATGGAGGTTGGAAAAATGGGGCTGCCATACATAAGGGATGGAATAAGCAGAGTGTTAGCTAATTTGATCCTAGTTTGTTTATCAAGGTAGAGTTTGTGTCGATATAATTTGCCCAGTTTGAAGTGGGTTTTCTTTACTCTGTTGAGTGTATGTTGTTCAAACAAGAGTTTATTGTCGATAGTAATTCCTAGAAGTTTGCGAATTGTACCTGTTCAATTTCAGTTTTGTTGTGGGAGGGAATTTTGAATTCTTTAGTTGGAGGTTTTGATGAGAATAATAGCAGTTTAGTTTTTTAGGGGTTAAGCATTACTTGAGAGTCATTCAGCCAGGTTTCTATAGAGGAGAAGGCATCTTGGGTGATTTTCTGGAGGTTAAAGTAATTGTTGGAGGATGAGATGATAGTTGAATCATCTACATATTGAAGTAGTATGATGGGAGGCTTTATTTAGATCATTAATGAATATATTGAAAAGTAGTGGTCCTAAAATGGATCCTTGCGGGACACCTGTCTTGTTTGCTAGGTAATCAGATTGTTGGTTTTGCCATCTAACTGATTGCTGTCTGTTGTTTAGGTAGGAGGAAAAGCAGGATATTACACTTCCAGAGCAACCAAGTTTCTCTATGTGTTGCAAAAGCTTAGGGTGAGCTACTGTGTCAAATGCCTTTGAAAGGTCTAGCAGGAGTACAGAAGTGGGTAGGCCAGCATCAAGAGCTTTATTCACTATATCAGTAAAGGAGAGTAAAGCTGAGGTTGTACTATGGCCTGGGTGGAAGCCATGTTGTGTGGGAGATAAGAGGTTATTATTGATGAGGTGATTGAGTAGTTTGGTTTGAATACTTTTTTTTAGGATTTTTGACAGTGGGGAGAGAATGGAGATGGGCCAGTAGTTTGACAGATCAAGGGCATTACCTCATTTGTGAAGTGGGGCAATAATGGATTTTTTTCACTAGTAGGGAGACATATGATTCAGTGATAGAGTGGTTGATAAGAATGCTGACAGGGTAAGCGATAGCCTTGGCTGCAAGTTGTAAGTATTCTGGTGGCAAGTTAGCAGAGCATGAGCAGGGCTTTACTGTGGCTAGAAATTTTTGAACTAGGGATGTAGGCATGGGTTTGAGTGAGAAAAGTAGATTAACTAGACAATTATTTGTGGGGAATAGGGGGTCTATAGACATAATGCGAGAGATGGGACTTGTTTTTGAGGATGAGTCATTGATTAGTTTTTGGATGGTGTCAATAAAATGGTTATTGAATATTTGGGCTCCCTGGAGAGGGTTTTTGTCGGCAGCGGGTGATGGATTGTGAATGTTAACAGGATTCAGAATGGAGGGTATGAATTTCCACAATTTTTTGGGCTGATATTTTGGGAGGAGAGTATAGAGGAGAAGTAGGATTTCTTATCAGTTATGCTATTTTTTTTGTGGCATTTCTATGTTTTTTTATAGTTTAGTTCATTTTCTATAGTTCTACAGTTTTTCCAAATGTTCCAGGCTTTGTCTCTGGACAAGAGGGTGTGTTTGTTATGCTTTGTCAACCAGGGGGCGTGATTTGGTTTTGAGCATTTAGTATGAAAAGGTGCTAGGCTATTTAGTCTGTTCAGAAAGATGTTGTTAAAATACTATATAGCATCATCTAGGGTCAATGATTTTAATGAGGACCATTTGTGAGCTTGAAGGGTAGTTATAAATGTTTCTTGGTTAAAGTGGGCAAGGTTCTTGATTGATTTGTATGTGTGTGGTTTGGGGATGTGTAAATGGCTTCTGTGGGTGTATGCAGGTAGGTGGTTGCTTAGGGTGTTAGGGAGGGTACTGGTACTGGTGTAGTAGTGAGGGTGGGATACTAGGATCCATTCTAATATAGCTTCAGCCCAGGTAGGCTCTGTGATAAGTTGAGTGAATCTATGGAGATTAATGCAGGTGTTAGGAGCTTTGGAGGTTAGATTATGCCAGTTGATGTTAGTGTCTCCTAGAATGATAGTTTCTTGGGGGATAGTATGGTTAATCCTTCCTAGGAAGTCTTCTAAATAGGGGATGGTATGACAGGGGGAATATAAATGGTGACTACAGAGTTGTTTGTTAGGGTTTATATGGAGTGATGCCATTAAGATTTCCATACAATTGAAGGTGGGAACTGGATTTGGATGTGTATTTATTGTTAGGGAGTCTCTATATATTAGGCCTTTTTCTGTATTCTATCTTTACGAATAATGTTGTAGCCTGGTGGAAGGATTTGGAGACTGGTGACTAAGGCAGGACTAGAATTCTGTGATCTTGTTGCAGAGGCTTCGAGCATTGATAGTTACAAAGTATATGTCATGGGCTTTAGGGGTGTGGGTAGTTTTGGGTAAATTCTCAGGTCCAGGGTTGTGGTGTACATCTCCATACTGGGGTAATACTATGAGGAGATGAAGTAGAGAGAGTGGCCTGTGATTTTTTAGTGATGGTAATTGTGGGTAATATAGTATTATTTCAGTTCATTGGTAGTGGAGATGAGATGTGGTTTGGCTGAGCATGGGATGTTGCTTATTAATAGAAATGGAGAGATGTTGGATTAACTACTTAGGTTAGCATGTGAGTGAATGGTTATTGTTGTGGATTGTGGGGGTGAAATATTTATTCTAGAGTGAGTGGAGGTGGATAGAAACAGTAGTAGAAAAGAAGTAAGGAGAAGTACGACTGATGAAAGGTGTGATATGTGATACATTATTAGATTAGGAAACAAATGTGGGATTGTTTTGAAATACTAAGAATAGGTGATGGGTGGAGATAAATAGTTGGAGAGGGGGATGCAGGGTAGGGGGAGGTGACAGTAAGAATGTAGGGAAGAGAATTGGTCAGGAATCTAGAGGGTGAAGCTACATAAAGTATAAATCTAGAGGAAATGGGGGTGGGTGGAAATGGGGGAAGTGTAGGGTAGCGGAGTGAGGCCGGAGTGAAGCGGAGGGTGAATGGAGCATTTTTCACCTGTCATCTGCAGCTGTACAATGTAAAAAGAAAAACAAACAGTTAGAGGTAAGGACAGAGACAAAAGGTGAAGCTTGTAATTGTTTTTGGTTAGCAGATGGACTTTTGAGGGGGTAAAAAGGTCAGATTAACATTTGAGTAGCAAAGAAATGTAGAACCTGTATCCAAACAGAGGACAGAGGAGTCAGATGCTAAGTGGGAATTTTAGATGGTTTGCCTTTTGTTTAGTAGACAAGAGGGGTCAGCAAAGGATATAGGGGTAGGGAAGGAGAGAGGGGAAGATAACAGTAATTACACTGTAGTAGGTTGTGTGTGGGTAGTAAAACTAACACTAACAAAAAAAAAGAACTCAGTTTAGTCCTTAATGAAGCCCAATTAGCTGAAATTCAATGGGGAGAGGGGCTACTAGGCAGCTGGGTTGCACGTGAGTAGTAAAACTTTAGCTAAAAAAGAAATGAAGGAAGTTTAGTCCTTAAAGAAACCCAATTATCTGAAATTCAGTAGGTGGGGCTACTAGGCAGCTTGGGAAGGAGTAGCAGGGTTTCCTAGCCTTGTGCTCTCAAAGAAAAGGCACTTATTACAACTAGATTAGTTATCCTGAAAATGATATTAGACAAACATAGCTTTTCTTTGATTATGCTTGCTTCACTGTCCTTGAAGCATCAAAATTACAACTGCTAAATCACCCAGTCGCTGTATATGGTGCAAATGCACTTTTGTATTGGGGTTTGGTTGCAAGGGATTTGAAGGGGAAAGCTATAAGAGAGAGGGAAAGAGAGAGAAAAAAAAAAGAATAAATAAAAGGTAACAAACATACGGCACATGTAGTTTCAGTAAAATGATGTAGTCAGGATTAGACAGGAATGTGGCATAAATACTGACTAGAACAATAACAAATAGTTCATGTAAGCAAAATTACGCAGTAGATATTAACTGGTGAAACACATAAGCAAATATATGCAGTGTTGTTACCGACAATTCCAAATGCATACAATAAACCAAGCACAACAGCGGCTGCACATTTAAGTATGACTATTACAGCCTTTGTCAATGGCGTAATGCCTTCACAAAAAAAAAAAAAAAAAAAAAAAAAACTAATGCTGCATTCAACTCAACTGACAGAGGGAGAACAGTAATACAAAATTAGTGCTACTAGAGAAAGCAATACGACATGGTGTACGTGTCACATAACATTTCTAACCAATATCTAACACAGTCTTTATTCAACAAGCCTGGTACAGGGAAAAAAAGAACAAACTATCACTACTACAGCACATACTTGTGGTTTTATGTGTTGTATTGCCTTTCAATCAATATCTAACAAAGTCGTCTTATATTACAGACAGCATAATCCTAGCGGTGCAGTAACAACAGTAAAAATAGTCATGAGCAAGTTATTAGAATGCCAGAAAGGTTCTGGTTAACTGTTTCTAGTATGATACAGTGTTGCCCCACTTACAACTGCCCTGTACAGACTTTAAATTATGTTATAAATGTCACATTGGCTATAACGTTTCCACAAAGACTGCTATCCCCACTATTTCTCCACTATAAAACTTCACTCCTTAACTTGAACCGTCAAGCTGCTTTTCTATTACTGATCCTTATTTGGAGCTCCCTACCAAATATGCTAAGACAAATAAACAAGGTATAGAAGACATATTTATGAACCAAGTCAAATTCTAACTAAAACAGAAGGCCAAGTGTTGCTTTAGTGCTGTAAACTATATCCATGATAAGTCAATATTATGTTACTTGGATTTGATCATGTGGTATCTAACCTTTTAGAGAAGGTAGCAGTTGACTAAGGTTACTTAGCTTAAACCAAACTAACTTGCATTTCCTTATTTCAGCTCCTTCTCTTTTTTGATTTCTACCTACTCCTATATACACCATTCATCTTGTGAGGGAAAATTTCAGCGTTTTGTATTGATGCAAGTAAATATTAACTGAAAAAGGGTCTCATAATCCTGCTTTTTACCTGTGAAGTAATAAAATAAAATAAAATAAAACAAATAAGGTTGCAAAGTGCAAAGTTTTCTCAGCATGCCTGATGTAGCAACATGGTAAAGCACAAAACATCCCCTGTTGTATAGCATTCCTTGAGAGTACACTGCATTTATATGCAAACTTGTGATACAGCAAGTAACATAGCTGACGGCTTGCAGTAGAGGTTTGCAGAAAAGGATGATGTTCCTTCTCCTGGCATCTGCTTGCTTTAATATGGCAGAATCAATAATAAAGTTCCCATATAATCACCTATTTACTCCATGGAGACCTTCACATCATGTGCAATATACCTGTCTGTTGCCATGCAGGATATATAACTAGGACAGGTTTAGGTCATAGCTTATACTTTGCAGTGTGTAAAGCAGGGCAATAGTAGCATACGTTAGTGTCAGAGTACCAATGTCCAAGACTGGCACTGCAGTCATTATATATGTACAAAACAAAGATTTGAACTCCCTGAATCACAGCAAGAGAGGAATGTATATATATATATATATATATATATATATATATATATATATATATATATATATATATATATATATCTGGGGCTGTGTACCTCACTGAATGCATGCTCACACCATAGACATTTGGACATTTGGAGCATACATTGCACCACAATCCTAACTACAGTAGTACCCCACATGAGGATTGCATGTGATCCAGTTCTATATCATGCACTAGTGTTTATCAGAGTGATGAGTGTTTGTGCCACCTATGCATACATGTCAACTGTCAATAATTTTGCAGAATAATTAAATTCTTGCCTGAAATACTTCTTTTAAATTGTATGGTTTTCTGTCAAATCATTTAGAAATGAAGTCATAAATAATGACATATAGTTGAGTTTCAGACTTTATATCCTTCAAAAAATGCATGTCAATGCCCACCCAGTTATTCTATCTACTTTTTAAGTTTATAAGAGCAATATTTAAAACCTATCCTCAATTTTGGGGCCTTCACCCCCCCTATTATTTTTAGCTTTGCTATGAATTTTTGCTCTAAGAGGCTGAGAGGTTTACCCCAGAAACACACATTCCTCAGGTGAGCAAATCTTCTAAGTAAAATCTCTGCCATAGTGTGTAATCATTTATGTGAAAAGCAACCAATAAAATAATTATTCTTAAGTATATTGCATGTGAATCTAAGACCTTCTTCTTGAGTGGCATATGTACAGTTTAACTGTGGACACCAGGCATGTGGGTTCATATTCTCCTCTGAAGGTTAATGCACAACTTAATGAATTCCTTCTTCATTGCAATGAGTTGTGAGATGACTACAACTACAGACTTACCACTGCATAATTACACTTTGCAAAACCAGAAAAAAATGAGGGCCATATTTACAGGGATTTCAATCTGTTTTGATTACCAAACAAGTTGACACAACTGTAGTTAACTGAGGAATAGCCTGTTTGCTTTATCAAGTTCCATTCTTTGCAAGTGATTATGTACGGAAGGCTTATATCGTGTCCCTACTCACCAGCCCATCTACCTGTAGACGGTGTTGTCAGATATGATGGGCTACAGAGGGTTAACTCTTGAAGTGACAGGAAAGAAACTTACCCACCCTCTCTATCTTGTTTTCCTGGTTCAGGCACAGTGTTTCTTTACGATGATGTCATTCGCTAATCTTGTTTGATAAATATTTCCTCATAATAGCTAAACTGTATAGTATCCCAGTAAAACAATAAAAGGCAGTTACTACAAAAGGAGACTGCACATATCCTTTTTCCTTTAATACTAGAAACCTACCTAACAGTTACCTAAACAACTCCTTGAAGGAAGGAAGTCAAGAATTCATGCAATTCAAAATGAAGCAACATCTCACATCTGTTCTTTTTCTCTGCTGTGCTGTGATATACCTGCTCCAGGGTGCTTCTGCACAGGTATGTTATAATCACTACAGTTTTCCTCTTCAAGAAGTATATTTACTGTTTAGATGTAAGTGTTTTAGTAAATTTATTTTCCTTTCATTTATTTTATTTAGTTTTCTGGAGTAAGTTCATTGCAGTATTGCCTTCCCTTAAGTGTAGATCCCCAAGTGTTACTGAGCTCAAGGGTCACATATGCCTCTTTTCTGTTTGGAAAGGCCTGACAGAAGATTTATCCTTCCAGCTTTCTAACATGTATATTACATTATCTTACTTTTGTTTATTATTAATAACATTGTCACTGTATTCTGGGTAGCAAAATAAAAAAAAAAAAAACATCTTTCTGATGGTGAGGCAGGTACACTGAGAAAAAATATTGAGACAGTTTATTTTAGGTTCTTTACTTTGTAGCTACTGTTTTATGTAAATGTTTAGATAAGGATATAGCATTAGCCTAAACAGATCAATTGATATGCATCACGTTTGTTGTTTAAGGTATGAACATACCAGATCATACATAATATAAACTGCTTGCAAATTATAAATGCAGTTATCAAAAAGAAAATACTTCACTTATATCTTTTGAATTTATTTATTTATTTTATTCAGTATTTTTTCACTGTTCCAAGTTAAAGTCTTTTGGAATTTTATTTATATATTGTTTTGGAAACTGAAGTAAAGTAAACATTCAGATGTAATTTAGGTATCTTAAACTGTTATACAAGATCAGTTTCAGATGATAAATTGAATAAATTAAAAAAAAGTGGTACAAGCTCTTCTGGATATACTTATTTTGCAGAATATTATTTGCTTTATTTGGGCAAAGTTTTCAGCCAGTTGTGTGAATTACATTTTGTACGGAATGTAAGAACCAACTACCAATATTATTCGGTTCATAGGTAGTGACAATAATGATTGTTCTATAAAGCAGATGTGAAGAAGTATAGAAGAGGTTCTACAGGCAGGTGTGGGAAATAAAACATGAGAGAGCAGTAACCCACTTTTGGTCAGATAACTGTAAACATTGTAAATTTCTAAGAAGATAACCAAGAAGGTGACATTTAAAGTGCTGAGGAAATAATTCTGTAAACACATGGATTCCTTGCTCCAGATATCAAAATGATGGGCTATTTATTTTTATTCCACATAAATAAACCCACATTAAAAAATGGGCCGAGAAAAAGTATACAACTGTGATAATACTTTATGATGACTGCAATGACAGTGTATTGTTTCATGTTTATGAGTCCAAGGCAACAAGAATACAATAAAGAGTATGCCGGCTAACCTGCGAACCTGAAGCATTCACTTCACACAGTTAAACCTTACATGCTTCACTCACAGAAAAATTCTTTAATTCATATGCAAGGTACTCAAGAACAATTACCTCATCAGCTCCCTTCTCACAAAAATAACTACATTAAGTGGAAGAGAGGGTGCATGTAAGGGTCAAAGTGCTGCCTTCGTCAAAGTGTGTGACATACAGAAACTCTGACCCCTATGAGCTGCATTGGTCACGGTGCAGTTTGAAATGCTGAATCACGGTGTTTGTGTCCTTAGCTCAATTTCTTTACGAAATGATATCTTGTGAGGAGCTTGCATGTTGTCTGGAGTCACCGATTTTTTTCCTGTGTTCCAAAGAAATGCTGGCAGGTTGACTGGTAAATGTTTTATTACCTGCAGCCCTGCATCTGAGTACACATATAATCCCATATAGGTATGGCTCCACCTTAGGTCTCTTGTTTGCCTGGACAGGCTATGATCCCTGCAACTTTGAAACAGATGAAAGCTAGTAAACATAACACTTGAATTGGTGTACCAAGCAACAATTTGGGACAAAAATGACCTAGCTTGTTTTCTTGTCTACAATACACATTAATATGTACAGTTGTATTACTGAGAGGGTTATGTAACTCTTCCAAAAAATGTATAAGCTTTTTCTCTACTAGCACATTAGGTGTAATCGAACTACACGAGGAGCAAAGATAACTATGTAAAGTTTTGTTTTTTTGTTTGATAAAAACAAAGAAAACTTGAAATGAAGGCTGCCTTTTTTCTAGACACTTCTGCATTATCTTCTTTGCTGTTCTTCCTTTTTATATTTGCTGTTGTTTCTAGCTTTGAAAGACTTGTGATCTTTTCAGTCACAATCGCATTTCACTCTTGATTTGGATAGATTGGTGCACAAAGTCATCTGGGCCTGGCTTAAACAGAATAGCAAATATGACAGCAAATACAAAAACTAGATCAGCACAATGCTAACGACATATCTAAATATCAGTGATGCATTTCCAAGGAATTTTGGCTGTGCTACTATAGCTAAAGCTTTGCAAAACAGTTTAAGTATCAGAATGGGAAATAAATAGAGGAATAAATAAATAAATGAACAAATAAAATAAAATAAAAAATAAAAAAAAAAATGAAAACATGAACAAATCTAAAAATTATGGAAAATTAAGAAAGTGCATATTAACTGAAGCTCTAATGTAATAATGTGGGGTTTTGTTCCAAAGAGATGTCTAGGAATGTGGAGCTGCTGAGAAAAACTTTGTAAGAGAAACATGAAAAGATTTCAGAAAACTGACTGACTTGGGGAATGGGATGCTGTCTTAAAAAAAAACACCATAAAAGGAATCCAAATTAAAGACTGTCTCAGAGATAAAGTAATAATCTACATTCTCTGTCTTTTCTACTTGGACAAGTTACTTTTTCTTAATGAAATGTGAAGCCTCTGTTTTGAAATTAAGCAACTTTGCAAAAGTGTAAGCTGTCACAAGCAACAGTGTGAATGGTTTGTAATATTAGCATCAGTTCATTGTTTATTTAGTTATTGTTACTTTTTTTCCCCTTTGCTCACTGACTTGTCTTTGTAGTGGGTGCTTTTCTCCACTGATGCGTTCTGTAGCATCATTTCTTTATTCTGGCTACAATTACTTTAACTGAGGCCTAGCTTCTCAGCTTATTTTGTATCTTCATATCAGTCATGACAAAATAGTGCCAATAAAGAATCAGAGTGTGTCCCCAAAGCTGCTTGTCTCTCAGGCATTTGTTTCATTGTTTTCCCTTATGAGACTGAAAGATTACAATTCTCTTATGTCTACTTGACTAACCAGGAGATAGTTTTCTACTTTGAAGTTATTTAATATGCTGCTGCTGTCTTTGGCTGCAGAGTTAGAAGAACTCCAACTGCCACATGAGACTTGCCTGCTTGAAGACGTGCACTTTTTGAATGACAGTTCATGCCGTCCACAACTATCTAATTTCTTGCCATCAGGATGTGAACTTGCATTGGATAAAACCATATAACAGGATGTTTAAGAGTGTTACTTTCATTCTATGATAAATCGGACTGAAAACAGGCTTAAGGAAACCTGTGACATGATCATACTGCGGAAGACTGGTTTTAGAATCCACGTTCCCATTGGAGATTATTTTTCCTTTCAAGTGGAGTCATCTTTGTTTTTAAGGACAGTAACTTGGGCATGAATTACTGTTACACAGAAATACAAGTGATGCTATGTCACTGAATAAATTATAGAATTATGTCTCAGTCAAAGGATGGCAGTTTTCTAAAAACAGATTTTTAGAGATTGCACAATATGAACAATTAGGTAGGGTGCAACAAGCTTGCTGTGCTTATTAAAGTCACACTTGACAAATATGGTATTATATTAATTTCTGACTGGATTTAGCAAGAGTCTTTGGTGCTAATGGAATCAGTAAGTCCCAAACTATTCAGATAGTAAAATTAGCCACATGCAGTCCATTTTTCCTGCTGTAATCCTTACTTTTTTCCCATTCCTGCCCCTGCCATACTTACAGTACAAGTACCATCCCCGTACACCAGCAGATGACGTTTCCTCTGTTGTTCTTCCCATTCCTTATCAGATGCACAATACAACGGCATGTATTGGCTATATGCATTACTGTTAATGAAAAATATCCATTTAATATATGCTGTACTCTTCGTTAATTTGTAACAAGACCCTTCACCGGTGCAGTAAAATTGCATTAGAAGCCAGAAGGGATTGGCTGCATCAGTAAAAATGTTTTCCTTCAAGTCTGATATGCTGGTCTACAGTGTTCTGCACTGGAAGAGCCTTCTTTTCTATAAGGCATCCTTGTTGCTACTTCACAAGCTTGTGCCGTGCCTGGTAGCTATGGTCTAAACTGTTTCTTCTTACTAGAACCAACACTTTATGTTCCTGCTCTGAATGTCTGAACCATTTACACCTGTAAATAACTGACATAATTAGCATTATTCCACATTATACATATTTTATTTTAAGAAAACTGTACTGGAAGACAGTTATTGGCCTAAAAGTAGACTAAACCTAGAGTTCCAATGAGACCATTCAGAGGAAACCAAGGAAATGGTAACAGAAAAAAAAACAGAAACCTGCTTTGACCAACTTTACACCATAGTTTGGTAAGTTGTTACATAAAACTGTTGGATGCTGATAGAATTAAGGCAAAAGGATAAAATGAGACTAGACCAACTTAGTACACCTTAACAGACTTCACAGCACAAGCAGAATGATACAGGTAGCAGCATATTGAAAGTTATGAATCAGATAAAGCAGGTGAAAATCAAAACCTTTTCAAACTACTCACAACCTTATCCGCTGAGGAAATGGCATTAGGGAAATCGCTTCCTGTGGATTCATCTGATTATCTAATTCTGCATTTAATCTGTAAATCTGTACTCCAGCATGTGCATCTGGGGGACTAGCATTTTTTTACAGATATAATTATCAAGCACTGGCCTTCTGTTGGGTGCTAAGAGAAGCTGTTCTATTGCATATCCTTTTCTAGAGGTTCACTGGGCAATTAAAAACAATGAATTCAATTTACAGTGACTTTCTAAAGCTGACAAGAGGTATTAGATGTTAAAATGAGACAAAGTAGTTAACAAAATGCAGAAGTTTAAACACTTGTGAAGAAAATGTGAAGCTTCTGAGACTAAGAGTCTGAACTGCAAAAAAATGAGAAAATTGCAATAATCACAGGAAATGAGACTAGCATGATATATATATATATATATATATATATATATATATATATATAAAAATATAATATATATATATATATATATATATATATATATATATATATATATATATACATATACACACACACACCTGAGAAACGTATCAAAGGCCTATATCTGGCAGGCATGTCTGATTGACATGACTTGCTTCTACTGCTGTTAACAGACTACTTGCTACTGCCACTCTGCAGTGGAAAAGAGCAAGCATATGGCACAATGATATTGTACAGGTTCAGCTGATGTCAGTTGAAATAGCAACAGTAGTATTGTCCATGTATCTTCAGTGGTCATATTACATCAGCATGCAGTTCAAGCACCTTAATTATTTTCCTACTTGAATTTGTACATCATTGTTAGACCATATTTTATTCCAAGTCTAAATAAGGACTGTTAGAAGATTCTCTTTCTTAAATAATTATATCCAACAGATTAAATCTTAGTATTTGTTGTTAAAATAAATAAAAAAAAAATCCCAAGTACTTTGATATCACCCTTCAAGGGACACACAAAGCCAATAATAAATCTACCTATGATATTTCATTCAGTCAGTTACATAAGAACATAATCATACATGTGGATATTTATGTATGACGGTATACATGTGTGTAAGTATGTATGCTTCATATATGGCTCTAGCTATCTAGCTGACATTATTTTTGGTTGCATTGACATCACTAATTTATACATAATTGTTGGAGTATTCTGGAATAATTATATTTTATTCCAAGTCTAATGAAGAACTATCAGCAGATGTAAATCTCCTTCCCTAAATAATGAAATTCTGCAGATTAAAACATTATCAGTTTTTAGTTAACTAAGTTTGCAGATGTCTATAAATTGGGTTGTTTTATTCGACCTTCAATAGACTCACAATTGCTTCAGCATGAGTTAGACCATATTAACAATTGCTGCAAGGACAATCGTCTCAAATTAAATGTAAAAAATGTGGCATATTTCATTCTGATAAAAAAAGAAAAAAAAAGTTTCACTTATCATATAGGTGTTGTACTGCACCCAATCAGAAATAAGGAGTCTAGACTTTTTTGTTGATAATTCCTTATCATTTGAACCATTGTGTCTCAATAGTAGTTTAGAAAGCCTTTTATCTGGCTCATCTAATTTCCAAAGGCATCTCCACTGGATCCAAAGAAGTCTTAATTCCTACTTACTCATATTTTATCAAATCCATTATTGAATATAATGCATCTTTTTAGCAAATATCAAACAGCTCGAGAGATCTCAGAGATTCATAAATAAAAAGATCAGGGACCTCAAAAATCTTAGTTATCAGTTAAGACTAGCAGCCCTTGCTTTGTACTCAGTCTCTTACAGACTCCTCTGTGATGATCTGTTTCTAGCCTTTCCAGCCATGAAAGATCCATCTGTATTGGACCTCCTATTTATTTGTAGAACAAGTGGCACCTCAAATAGTCAGCTAAACAATCTAAACCTTTATCAGCAGATAAATAAGACATGCTGCCATGATATATATGTATCCTAATGTATCCCTCACCTCTAGGACAAACTTCCACTACATGTCAGACAGACTCGTGCCCGTGCCATCTTCAAAGTAAACATTGATAATTAATTGTATATCTCTTAAATTTTCCATGGTCTATACTGTCTTGTCCTTCTTGAGGCTAGAGGGAATTTTTGAATAGGGTTTTTTGGCTAGCCATGTAATGGTCTGCAAACGGATTGCCTAGTGCTTAGCTATGAACCTATAGCATAACATATGTTTAAAAGAAAAATGTTCTCTAGCACCTTGGTATCAGCTTTCAAGGGCCAGAAAATGAATAAAAGTAAAACTACTATGCATTTGACATTTCAGTCAGTTATGTAAGAAATCAGTCAATATCTGATGAAACTTTAACAAAGATATTATCTCAGTAATTATTAATCCTTGCACTGTTAGTGTCTTAAACTTCCAAACTTACAAAGATTGTTCATACTGTAACATGTGCATTATACTGCCACATCTCTGTTATTTTAATGAGTTTTAATATAAAGAAAATATTATTATTTTTTGTCAGCTCCATTCATACATGGTCATTTAACTCTAATAAGCCAAACATCCCAAACAAAGCAATAAATGACATGGATTTTCTTTGCCTTATCTCACTGGATTTCACTCAGTATCCCTAACACTACCTGTTTATTTATCCCGACAGTATTTTTGGCCTGATTTCCATCCTTAAGCCTGTTTAGCCCTCATATGTTTTCAGTGCCTTCATTCAACACTAGAATAGACAGGCACGAGTCAGGTATCACACTGGATGTCATTTAGGGGACTAGCATTTTTTTTATATATTCTTAACTTGTTTCTTCTATTTTTTGACAGTTACACTAGTCCTCAACTCCCCAGTTCTTCACTGTGTCCATCTTTTCTGCAGTTCTGCATTACCAGAGATTATGCTAATAGAAATAAAATGACATTTTCTGAAGTTTTTCCTGTAAAGGAAGGACAACGCTTTAGCTTCAGATTAATTTGAAATTAATTCTGAACTTTTTCACTCTCTCAACTAAGGTAAAGTTTGCAACAAGAAAAGGTGAGTATCTTAGCAGAGTCATCTGCATATCGAATAATGTGGAGAAAACAGGATATAAAAAATATCGCTCACAAGCATCGTGCCCAGAAAATAACCTAGTGTACATCTCTGTGGAACATCTTCATTCATTTAATAAGGTTTACACATGGAACTAGATGTATGGAATCAGGAATACCTGACAGGACTAAATCATTCTCTGCAAGGAAGAGTAAACCTGTCTGGTGGACATCTGCAATAAATAAACTCTATAACAAAAGGAAAAAATTGCTGTCCAAGACGAAGAAGGAGTCGGTGGCCAATTGGAAGCAATCTCTCCTTAGCTGGAACAAGCAAGTAAGAGCACTAAGAAAATCGTTGCACAACCAGTATGCAAACAATGAGAACCAGTGAGCCCTGAAATATTCCAATGTGTGCTTTAAATCAAGCTAACATGTCCAGTTCAGTACAATTCAGTACAAGGATGCTTTCTTTATTAAGACAAACAAGAAGGTATAAGCACTTTCATTCCAAAAATAAAAGCAGGAACTTCATCAGATACAAGGAAATTAAGGAAGTAAACTGTTTTAAATAGGAAATCTTACATGACATCACTTCCTGGATTAGTGAAAACCACTCCCAAGTCTGAAACAGTCTTCTGGAACAGAAGTCTGAAACACTACACATAAATGTTTCAGCACAAAACAGTATAAATATAAAATAAGAGCACTAGTGAAATCATCCAAAGCAAATTTCGAGGCCAAATTGGCCACATCTACTAGAGACAGTCATAAGCCCTTCTTCACATATGCCCACAATCTCAAAGGAAGCACCAAGATCTATTCAGAACTAGTGGTCAAGGACACCACATATACAAATGCCATAGATATAGCAAACTTGCTGGCTGACAGATTCAGTGAAAACTTCAATCCTCTGTCCCCCCATCAGTAAATCAGGACATTCCCAGTATCTGCCCCCTTCCCCTTATATCTAGGGGAACAGATAATCACTGGTCTCTCAAAGGCAAAAAAATACAGCCTCCATGGGATATAAAATATCCCAGGCTGCATCCTGCATGAACTCAGGCAGTAACTTGCAGCACCGGTAGGTGCCCTATTCAACCAAAGAATGAGTACCAGCTTTGTCCCAGCTGAGTTGAGGAGAGACACTGACATCCCTTTGCAGAAAGGTGGATCCAGGAAATTCAGCCTAACTAGCCTGATCTGCAAGTCCATGGAATGGATTATCATAGACCTCATTAACAAGGACATTGACAACCTTCAAAACACTCGATCTCACACAGTTTGGCTTTGTCAATGGGAGGTCATGTCTGTTAAATATGGTCACCATCTATGATACAGTCACAAAGCCATCACCAAAGCCACGGACAAGGGGAAGATGGTGCACACCACCTACCTTGACCTGGCCAAAGCCTTTGACACTGTTCCCCACTCGGGCATAATAGATAAACTCTCTCAATTAGGCATCAATCCGTATGTTACCAGATGGATAGCTAACTGTCTCACTGATAGAACTCACCTAGTCAAAACAGGGGAAGCCACATCAAGCAGTAGACCAGTAATGAGCTGTGTACCCCAGGGTTCCATCTTGGGGTCTCTGTTATTTTGGATATACTTTTCTGAGGGCCAGCCAAAACCAGTGGGCTATGGCTGACCAGGTTTGCAGATGACTGCAAGCCGGGTGCTGTCATCTATTCCACTATAAATTATGACATCAATAATGTCCTAAGCATGCAGTCAGTCATGAGGGATTGGGCAGCCAAGTTGATAGCAACCTGACTTTTGACCACCATGTTGCTTCCATTGTATGGAAAGCTTCCTACATGTCCCACATCATAAGTAAGGGTATCTAATCCAGGAACAAGGAGGTCATAACATCCCTGTATTCTTCCCTTATAAGGACCATTATTGAGTACAATGGCCTGTTCAGCATGTACCTTTCAAAGCACATGCAGCAGCTGGAGAGACCACAGAAGTTCTTCACCAGGAGAATCAAAAATCTAGCATACACAGACAGGCTAAAAGCCCTATCCCTCTTCTCAGTTTCATACCGAATCCTCAGAGGTGACTTCTCTGCTGGCATACAAGGTGATATTGGACCTCGCTTTGATGGGACTGCTGCATATCTGCAAGTCAAGCTTCACTCGAGTAACTTGCACGTGTGGCCTCAACCTGGTCTGTGACATCAATAGGACTTGTTGGCGGGACAGATTTGTGTCCCAGAGACTCACCCATCTGTGGAATAGACTCACTCTCCACATCAAGCAGAGTACCTCTTTACTCCTTTTTAAGTACAACTTAGATAACTTACAGGGAAACAGAAAATACATCCCTGAGATTCCACCCATGTCCCTGCTGGACAGGGGCATCGTGTTCTGACATGTATAAACATGGGCTAAACTCTTGGCTAGGCTTATTAGAGCCTCAGGACCAATAGCCTAGTAATTTCCAATGAACCTATGATCCTAAGAACTTCTCGCTTTGCAACATTCTTTTAGCTGTGTAAGTAGTTTGAAAAGCATCCGAAGCAAGAAGTAACACATTCTGCTGATGAGATCCTGTTGATCATATGTGTGTAGCAGATGATAAATCAACAATAACAGAAGTTTGAATAATTTCTTTGATATTTAAGCAATAGAAAAAGGCCCTGTCTACAACATGCTAGGACTTGACATAAGCAGATGTGTATGAAGCTATTTAGCTAACAGTTTGTGCACCACCTTTATAAGCTTCTTTGACCGATGAAAGAGAGAAAAGATGGACCTTTACCACTGAATTCAATAGAACTCCCACGTTACCCCATTGTAACGGTATAATAAATGCCTACCTACAAATGGCAGGAACTTCCCTTCTCTAATGTGCCTATTACTGAAGAAAGTTACAGGTGTAAAAAGTAAATTGGAAGAAAGTGAGACAATACCATGTCATCATGTAAGCTAGGAGATCCAGGCTCCTTCATCCAGTGTAGTAGCTTCCTATTATAGTCAGTAACTCACTTCCTTTAACAGAATCTCTGCAATAAAAAAATGCATACATATTCAATGAAAGTAAAGTAGCTGAGGCAAACAAATAGGTATTAAAGCCTAAATATTGCAGATAACAAAATGAACTGGGAGCAATATGTTTTTGCTTAAAAATATTGTGGTGGCCTTCATAAAAAGTCAAAGTTGTTTGCCTTATATTCCTCATTAGCATTGCAGAGCAGTACACATTCCATGAAAGTTTTGTACCACTGGATGCATTACAGACATCTTGAGGGATATATGAAAAAATTAAATATGTACCGCCTTTATTTATTCAGTAGTACAACTGCTAGTATATTTTTAGTGCAGAAGGCTATGGGTTCTATTCGCACTCCAGGGAAATAGATTGCTGACACTATAGTGCAGCATAATGAGGGTGATGTACTTCTGCATTTGTCGTCCTTCAAGTGAGACATTAAACCAAGGCACATGCGCTTGAGTTACTTGTAGCTCATGTGGATGCAAAAGACCCAAACCCCTTACTGAAAACAATTAGGGGAAGTTCCCAGATGTCTTGGCCAAATTTGCCCTAGTAATATAAATACCACCTCTGGTCTACCCTGAAAAGAGGCTACTAGCCTACTGTGGCTAACCATGTCAACAAAGGATAAATTTATAATAAATACTTGTTTTTTCTTTTTTTGGAAGCTTTTTTAAATGTTTGTGAAAAACAATGAATACACTTAGGAAATGAGATGAATGCAAAGCAGCATTATAATTTGCTAAGATAGCAATGCAGTATAACAGATCATGCTGAAGTAGTAGTAGATGTGTCTAATGAGTTACAAAAAAGATAATAAATAAGACCGACAGTTTTAAACGGAGGCTGCAATAACCACTTACATGTCAAGTTTTTCATAGTGAATGGCAGTAAGGAATGACTTCATAGTATCTTGGAGTGAGAATAAAATAATGATTCTCAAGTGGTATTTGAGAGCACTAAATATACACCAAATGGGAATTCTGGTACAGGATCAGGTAGAAAGAGAAATAAACTCATTCAAACAATATGGACCCACTTTATAGGTTCATATAGATTAGTACAACGCTAAATGCCGTTATGGACCATTTTAAGCCTAACCAATTACCCCATGTGAAAATCAAACCCTGCACCTTGTGTCTATAAGGCAACCACCTTGACCATTACGCTAGCCTCCCACCCCACTACTAACTTACACTAAAATTCAACAGCAGAATTAAGATTAATTTTTAGGATTTAAGATTAGTGAAATGATTAAAAACAATGGTATTTAAAGGAAAACATGAAACAGTGCTAAAACAGAACTGCAGGACACAGGGAATAATAATAAAACGGGAAGATGGTAAATGGGTAACTAGTGAGTATGAATATGGAAAAAAGAAATTCGAAATGTTGACTGACCACAACAGACAGGAAGAATGAAGAGAAAAGAAGACGGAACCACACAAAAAAAACCAGAGTTAAATGAATCCTGAAGAAAAGCTAAATATAACCACAAGTACACATACATATGAAAAAGCTGCCATTATACAAATACTAGCCACAACAAAGATAATCTTATGTTTTGAAAAATTTTAAATGCTATAGATCAGGAATACAGATCCATGTATCAGAGGAATTGTTCTCATTTTCATCATTCAGCACACATGGTAGGAAAACAGTAAAAGGGGTAAGGCTTCTTAGATTCAGACTAATAAAAGAGGAAGACTGAGGAATATTACATGAACACAGACTCACACTCACAGTCATTCAGGTGCTTTCTGTGTTAGTGTACACATGTATAACACTGAGGGACAACTTGGAGGCAAATCAGTAGCAAGTTAACAACAGTGCCATGCGTGACACAAAAACATGGCTCCCCACCTCCTATTAGTCCTTCAGTAAGATAAAAACACAACTGGGGAGCATTTCAGTCTTACAGTGCAATACCTGATGTAGTGACGTTTTCTAAACAATGTGTATTTCACAAATACACCATTCATTTACTAGTTATATTAACAATAAGTAGATTACAGTCAGTACATATCATACAAAATGTTTAGTGTGGCAGCTTTTTTGCTTACTTACACATTCAGTAAAGCATTCTGTAGTATGTCTAATCTATTGACAAGCATTTATGTTGTTCTGAACAGCTATCCGAGAGCCATGTTTGGTATGGGAGATAAAAAACAAAAAAAGTATTTATTTATTTTACTTTATTTTATTTTATTGTATTTTACATTTGTTTACTGGGATAGTTCGACTGGACACATATCCATTTATAACAGAGGCCCGGGGAGAAATGCTCCACATTCAGTGCAGAAAAAACAAATGGTTGTACATATGATAACAATATGATCATCTATACAGAAGAAGAAATTGGATAGTAGATAATAATACAACTTTCTATAGAAACAAAAATTGACACTAGATAAATAACTGACTATGGGAGACAAATAGAGACAACATATAGAAATCAACTAGTGTAAGTTTAACATGAGCTAGTATAAATATTTGGAACTTCAGCAGAATAGAAAAAAATTCCTGATACTGTAGAATATTTACAGTAGGTATAATTAGAAAATGAAGCTGTCTGGGGTGGCAGAAACAGTGAAGTAAGGTAATGCATGGACATAGCCAGGAATTCATTAGATGCAAGTGAGTTTGTGAACAGCGTGGTAGTGGAGGCAGAAGTTAAGGTAGGTGGGAGGTTATTTCAGGATTTAGCTAAGTTATGGGAGAATACTGCTTTACCTGCAGTGTTATTTGCCCAACAGATACTTAGGAGTGATTTTTCAGTGGAGTGAAGGGGTCGATTTGGTAAAGCGTGAGTAGGTGACCTAGTGCTGGCATTCTATCTGGGTATCTCACAATATTGTGGGCAATGATTAGTTGTTGGTAATCAAGTAGTTGGGGATTCTAGCCATTGTAGTTCCCTTAAAGCCTGACAGTGATGGGTTCTGAAGGTAGAGTTGTTAGCAAGCTTGGCAATTTTGTTGTAACATGTCACAAGTCTTGCAAGATCATGTTTTCTGATATGGGTAAGGATTGATGCCACATACATTAGAGTGCACAATAGATGGGTTTGGGCTAGGGAGATTCTTGCTCGTTTCCTTTTCTCATACTATAATGTGTGTGTGATCACTGTAATGCACAATTTTTTTATCTTTTCTTTGTAAAATTAAACTACAAACTCTGAGGCCAGTGAGGAAAAACATTACATTAATCGACTAGAAAACTAACCAATAAACATGTAAGACAACTTAGCTGTCATAGAAGGTTTATTGGAGACATTTGTTAAACAGGAGTATGTAAGTAACAAAACTTTGTAGTTGAAGGATGGGGCCTTCTAAAACATTTTAATAGAATTTCATGTACAAAAAACAATAATGGAAGGGGAAGCTTTCAGAAGGGGTAACAAAAGAAAAAATTGAAGAAGAGAAAATCTCAGTCAGATCATCACAATCAGCAGCAGCAACAACACCTTTTTTCACATTTTTACTCATAATATCCAAAAATTAATTCAGTCATATAATGAAACATCTGCAATGATAAATATTTTTGTAAGCTAGTTCGATAGAGAATTATTGGAAAGTTAAAGTTCCTACAATGAACAATTAAATCTATACCATAAATTGATTTTTTTCATAAAGGTAAATTAAACATTCTCTAATAATTCCTGATGGCATTGCATTGTGCCAAACTTATCCTCAGAGCTATATTAGATGGTTGCACATCTGTCATATGTTTTGCATTTTACTTCTTTGTGACTATTAGTAATTGAAACTACAGAATATAGTCAAGACAAACTAAGCACCATGGCTAAGTAGGGACACAAGACCCCTACTGAAGTTAAGAGATAAGGCTTGGAAAATATGGAAAAGAGAAAACACTAATTTATCCAAACCAAACTACCAACAACTCAGAAATCAGGCTAAGAAACACACCAAACTGGATAAACAGAATTATTTCCTTGCTGCCCAAAATAAACACTCAAAAGACCCTCAAAAGGTTTGGCATGCTATCAACTCTCTGTTAAAACCAGGAAAAAACACCACTCCAACTCCCACCTCTTCCAACAATACTAAGGACATAGCCTCCCAATTTAATCAACACTTTACTGAATCTATCCTGACTTTATCCACCCAACTATCCAAAAACAAACCTTCAGATATCTCCCAAAATACCCTGATAGCATCTCCTCTTTTACTCTCTCATCTGTTCCTACCTGTAAAAACTCCTCCTAAAACTGAAACCTACCACCCTTGCTACAGACAATCTCCCTGCAAACTTCCTAAAAGTAGCTGCTGAATTCATATATTACCCTGTGTCCATCCTTATCAATTGCTCCATACAAGAAGCCTGTATCCCTCAACTATGGAAAGTATCATATAGTATTTCTCTTCACAAAGGTGGAAATTCCTACGATTTATCTAATTATCGTACAATTGATACTCTATCCCCCTATCCAAACTACTCGAAAAATGCATCTACTCTCAAGTAATAAAATTCCTGAATTCACACAAACTTCTCTTCTCCACACAACATGGCTTCTGGCAACACCATAGCACAACCACTGCTCTTCTCTCTTTTACTAACCTGGTAAACCAACACAGAAACAACGACTTTGTAACTGCTATATTCTTAGAGCTCTTGAAAGCATTTGACATGGTCTCACATTCCCTACTGTTAGACTCCCTTGCCTCTCTAGCCTTTGCCCCTCCAACTATTGCCTGGTTCAAACGTTATCTGTCAGATAGGTAGCAGTCTGTCCAGTGGCAAGGTATACTATTTCCTCTACTCCCAACAACCATAGGTGTACCACGAAGATCAATATTAGGCCCCCTTCTGTTCTCGATATTCACTAACAATCTTCATACCTCCATCCAACCTGCTACACTCATACAGTACGCAGATGATTCAACTCTTATCTGCTCTGCAGCATCACTTGACACATTACAACAACTCATTCTGGATTCCTTTAGCTCAGTCGATAGTTGGATTACTCAGATCCAACTTATTCTAAACCCCAAAAAGAGTAAATTCATTCTTTTCAACCTCAACAAATCTATACCTACCCCTCTATCCTTCTCAATCACTTCCAAAAATGATACTATCATCATGCCCTCTGATCACACCAAACTCCTGGGAGAAGAAATTGACAAAAACCTACACTTTGATGTCCACATTTCATAAACCATCAAAAAGTCCATAAAAAAGGGAACACTATACAGACACAATAACTTTCTCTCAAAACAAGCGAGAATCTCCCTAGCCCAAACCCATCTATTGTGCACTCTAATGTATGTGACATCAATCCTTACCCATATCAGAAAACATGATCTTGCAAGACTTGTGACATGTTACAACAAAATTGCCAAGCTTGCTAACAACTCTACCTTCAGAACCCATCACTGTCAGGCTTTAAGGGAACTACAATGGCTAGAATCCCCAACTACTTGATTACCAACAACTAATCATTGCCCACAATATTGTGAGATACCCAGATAGAATGCCAGCACTAGGTCACCTACTCACGCTTTACAAAATCAAATAGACCTCTTCGCTCCACTGAAAAATCACTCCTAAGTATATGTTAGGCAAATAACACTGCAGGTAAAGCAGTATTCTCCCATAACATTAGCTAAATCCTGAAATAACCTCCCACCTGCCTTAACTTCTGCCTCCACTACCACACTGTTCAAAAACTCACTTAAATTGCATCTAATGAATTCCTGGCTATGTCCATGCATTACCTTACCTCACAGTTTCTGCCACCCCAGACAGCTTCATTTTCTAATTATACCTACTGTAAATATTCTACAGTATCAGGAATTTTTTTTCTATTCTGCTGAAGTTCCAAATATTTATACTAGCTCATGTTAAACTTACACTAGTTGATTTCTAGGGCACCAGTTGACCTAAGGCCGCTCCTGCCCGTTTGCAAACTAATTACTCGTTTACCAGGTTGATGATAAACTTGAAGGAGAAGAAACAATGAACCAGTGAGTGTGTGGGTCATAATCCAAAGCAGTAAAATCAGTTATGGCTGTTTCTGTACTACTGATATACTTACACACGTACCTACACCATGTTTTTCTTGTGGTATACAACATTAATTTTACTAGATAGAGTTGAACTGCATCTAATTGTTTGGTTTTGGTTTGACATTCGCTAGTGCTTTTTCTTATTTTTTTAGAAAATATCCTACTTATTGAAACATTTAGTGTCAAGTTAAATTGCTCTGCAGATCTGTTGTCAGCTTAATAAATACGACCCTTTCAGTTACAGTTGTAAAAAGTGATAAATCACACATTTTGGGTTGCTCTAACTACAAAGCTGACTTCAGTTTACCAAAAATAAATTAACTGGTATCAGACAACAGGGAACTATATTCACAAGAAAGCTGACATTATTTCATTGTTCTTATTCTACTCAGTAACATGGAGACTTTTCATCAGTGAATGATATTCCTTTGCAAAGTATTATTTCTTAACATGTCTTTTTTCTTAAAAAAGTACAGATGAGATGGGTTTTCCTCTGTGAATGATTCAACACTTTATTCATCATCCCTTATATAATTTTTCATTGTTGCCATAGACTTTACAATTCATGTAAAATTTGACAACTTTACCAGCAGTACAGACTCAGAGTATGTATATATGAGTGCAGATGCTTTGGCTGACTGTTTTTGGTCGACTAAGCAGTAGTTCGATAGGTGTGTGAGATTTCACAGTTGTCAGGTTTTGAGAGTATTTCCTTCCCCCAATTTTGTATGATATCAGAGTAAGTATATATAACTGGAAATAAGTACAGGAGGTGTGGTTGGCATAATAGTAAGATCTTTACTGCAGATGTGCAAGGTACAGGGTTTGATTCTGACCTCTAGTTATTCTCTAGACTAATAGTCTGCAGATTTTCCTATAAACATGGGACATTTAGGGGTCCTGTCCCCCAGCAAAAAATTATGGTTATTTTTTATTTTGTGTTTTGCATGCCCCAAGGTTGTTTCTTGGTACATGTGTAGTAGCTTGTCAACATTAGTGTTTTTGACATATTGGGGTTTTCGTTTGGGATGTCGACAACACAGATGTCACCTAAAGCTAGCATAATCGTATCTATCTATATATATATATATATGTATATATATATATATATATATATATATATATATATATATATATATATATATATAGCTATATAGACACACACATGCATACACACACACACACACACACACACACACACACACACATACACACACATATCTTGCGGTGGCTTTCCCCTACATTTGGGAGTACAAAGGGGTTACTTTCTCTCCTGTAAAAAAAATATTTTTGTGTTGTGTTGTGTGAATCCTGAAGTGTTAATATTTTCAGTGTTTAATGCCCCAGTCATTTAGATGATTTAGTCACATAAAGTCACGTGTCAGTTGAAACAGCATACAGCTGATCGTTGTAAACCCAATTAGATTAGATATTAGATGGGAATATAAGAGAAGTATGCTTACCAGTTGTCCTGGTGGAATGGCTGTTTACAAAGTAGCAGTGCACTGGAGTAACTTTCCTACAGAGACACAAGGTTGAGAAGAGTCCAGTCCTTTGTGTAAATGTATTGAAAAGGACAATGAACAAGCAGACGACATGATAAGTAAAAGCAAATGCACTATTACAGTTTAGAATACAGAAGTGTTATTACAAAATGTTATATTACAGGGAATCTTAAAGTAATAATGACATCCAGAAGGTGTAGACTTATAAGGAAAATGAGTGTAGAAAGAGAGCATAGATAATTTCACAAAATAAAACAGTGTTCTTGTACAATACGCTGATATTATGGTCATTTCATTATATGCATATTGTGGATATAACAGTGTAAAAATAGAACTGAAAATAATTTACACACACTAGTCCCTTTTTGAAATAATAAGGGAACGAGAAAGGATCCGGATCAACTTCTTTTTCTTGGAAATTACTTGAAATTATTTCATTAACTTTCTTTGTACCCATTGTCTTCCATATCTGCCATATCCATTTTAAGGCTGCAAGACCCCTTTGCCATTTCTGAGCACTACAAGGTAAGAACAATCCCCAGATGGGCTATCAGAATATGACACACTTAACACTATTTCAGTATATCAGTGATGTCACTGGAATATAGGAAGGAAACCAGAACATTCAGTGAAAATCCACATAGACATGGGGAAGAACACAAATGTCATGCCAACTGTAGCCCAATTAAGACCTGATCCAGGGGCAACAAAAATGATAACCACTGCACCATCATGCTGTCCATTGACTTCCGCATTTATTTAGACAAAGCACTGACATAATTTTTTTTCTCATATTATGAAGGCTACTAGGTCGAGAACTCAAAAAAAAAATAAAAAACAGGGAGTATTATTTCATAGAAAATTTGAAGAGCATTTGGACAGACCGTCTTGAACAAGTAGCACAATCAAGGACATGAATGGAATTCAAGAATTCCTGAGACAAATATAAGATGACCACTGCAAGGGAGGGGGGATTAATTAATCTGTTGATCTGCTACTTGTTCAGTGGCTGTGCAGTCACTATCAAATCCATAAGAAAAGACTGATCTTATGATCTGGTTGTTATTCTGCTTTCCTGACTATAACTTATATCACCAAGGTATCTTGGTATTAGATTTAGAATTTATGCACTCATGAGGATTGCACTATTCAAGCTTTCTAAAGCAAAACATCTTTCAACAAAATGAAAAGAAAACAGCATTTCTGAGGGAGAGGCAAAACCCCTAACCCCCCACTTAGAGGGTTGTACACATACTTAAAGAAGATTTTGATCCGGTCACCAATCATAAGCTGTTTATTATGTGTTTGAGACATGAATACCAAGAAATTCACCTCAAGAGTTTAGCTCAAGAGATGAATTTTGGCATTCATGTTGCGAACATATAGCTGAAGGTTATGACTGGTGACAGGATCATAGTCCTTTGTAGTGCATGGAGCTTTTTGACATCTCTCAAAGCCATAAAATACTTAGCAGACACTGTCAGAAAAGTAGTGTAATGCAGTTTGATAGGTTTACACTTACCTTTCATGCCTCTCAACTGTTTAGATTTTCACAGAATGTCCAGATTATTGCTTCATATTTTTAGTCTGTTTCTCATAAAGTCTGTGGTTTTCAGATAAACCACTGAGGACTGAAGTCACTAAAGCTGTACATTTGACTTTCAGAATTTATGTCCTTCAGAAAATGCATGCTAACACATCTTGTTATTCTATTCAGTTTTTTGAGGATGTTAGGAACATGTTACCAGTATGGACAGCGGCATAAATAAATACCAGTATGGACAGCAGGCATAAATAATTCTTTAGTTCTGCCGCTGTCATTTGCTAGTCAGTACAGTCAGATTTACTGCTGACTGCTAGAAATTGTTACGGTCAGGTCTCGCACCACTGTGGCACTTAACTGGTTTGTCTTTTTCTAAATATCAGAATGTAATCTCAATGCCCCATGCACTACAACATTAGCAATTTCAAGGTCACTGTAGCTCAAAGTAAAATGATTTACCCCTTTAGCCAAGGAATATATAATTCTTGTAGTGTCAGTCTTTTAGTAAATTGAAATCACTAGTTTTTATTGTATTTAATAACAGTATGACTACTACATCTGGAGTGACTATAGATTTGGAAAATTTCAGATATTTCACAAAGATGTGCCACAAGTATGACAAATAAAGAAAGAGAAAAACTCATGCTTTTTGTTTCACAGCATGAAGCAACCATATACTGCAAAAAGAAGCAAAGGTAGGTAGTATACAGGAACATATAGGGCACTGCACAACCCACTTTTTTAGCAAGATTGGTCAATACATTATGATAAGGGAAAGCGTCAGAGTGCGGTAGCACTACAGAGGTATAAAACTTCTGGTAGGTAGTGCTATATTGATCTTTTACATACTACCACATGCAAATGTGGCAGTCAAGGGGTGCAGCTAATATAAATTACCATGCACTCTGTCTCACAGCATTATATCAAGATCAAAATAGAGTGGTAGAGTGTTTCAAAGATAAGATCTACCTCACTATTTTGGAGCACAACAGTGAGGTCTAAACACAGTGCTTTGCAATGTACACCTATTGCTGTCTAAGAAAACAGTGATGTGTGTCTGTTAGCACCAGAGCAGGTATGCACTGCCTGCTGAGTGTGGCTGTGTGTATGTGGATGAATCTGTGTGTATGTGGATGAATGTGTGTGTGTGTGTGTGTGTGTGTGTGTGTGTGTGTGTGTGTGTGTGTGTGTGTGTGTGTGTGTGTGTATGTAGCAGTATGATTGTGATCATATGCAAGGGTGTGACTGGGTGTCTGTCACTGCCTGTGTGTGTGGCAGAATATGTATATGCCATAGACTTTCTGCAAAATCAAGGACAGTTGTGAGGCAGAGGTACACCCTCTGTTCATGCATGTAATTACATATACTGCACACACATATGTGATCACGGGCACACGCACACACACACACACACACACACACACACACACACACACACACGCACACACACATACACACACACACACACACACACACACACACACACACACACACACACAAAACATGAACAGACGCACGCAGACATGCACACTTACACAAACTCACACTTGCACATATGCATATACAAACATGCATACACACATGTACACACACACACACACACACACACAAAACATGAACAGACACACGCAGACATGCGCACTTACACAAACTCACACTTGCACATTTGCATATACAAATATGCATACACACGTGCACACTTGCAAACACACACACATGCATGCATACTTTCACACGGGGTTATTCAAATACACCTGCAAGCTAAACGATTTTGTATATTAAATGCAACTGTCATTTACCAAGTACAAATGGACATTGCCACATTGGGAACTTGGTTTCTCAGCACAGTAAAAAAATAAACCCACTGACTGGTCAGAAAAATGGAGCAAAAGCAAGAAACAGTCTACTCAGGGCCAACCAAATCCCTATGATGTCAAGAAAGGGAGTATGAATTACAACTAAAAATGCAAGAGAAGGGGAAGTAAGATGACTGCTGACAGAGTGCACAAAAAACAACTGTTAATGGGATAATCATATAAAACTCAAGAGTAAAACATTCTGGGTGCCAAATTCTAATGTTAACCAAAAGAAAAAATAAATAAAGTGATTTCTGAGTTCTATTTTGGGCAATTGCATTTCTTACTACCTTTCCAGCCTTCTCTACTTTGAGGTTATTCTCTGCCTTTTTTATTCTGGTTTCTTCTATTCTGAGCTGCTATAGCTGCTTCATTAAATTCAGATGCCAATTAATTTGCTAGCTGCTTATTCTCTTCTCTTGTTTGACTTATTTGTATCATAACAATCCGTTTTACTTATGTGATAAACACTGTAGAGAGAAGCCCATGTGTCTGTGCATGGAAGGTAAAACATGACTGGATCAGGCAACTCTACTCTCAAGGCAGAAACTCCTTATTTCTTGGACATAATATAAAGAGGAACTCAAATCTGTTATAAAATATATTTTTAACATGGTTTAGTCTAGCAGTCTGTCTATAACTCTTGAACTCGTGGCTCAAAGTGAACTCTTCACCATATCAGATCCATGCCAAATTCTTGTAGTTGTCTTGTGATGGTAAAGTTGATTTCCTGCCCCATTTTCCTTACCCCTTCTACTTCTCTCTTGTAGCATTCTTCTCTGACACTGCACCATTTGTAAATATATGCACTTTGAAGTCCTGAAATCTTATTTTTAATCAGTTGTGTCATGATATGCTAGTTATGAAAGACACTGTTTTATTATTATTAAGAATCCCAGAATGTCTTCTGCTTACATATTTGAGTTCTTCTGTCCTTTCCCTATTGAGAACGCCATCTCTAACAAACACTCTATTGAGCAGTTTGCAGTAACCCTAATCTGAATTCTGCCCTATGGTGGGCATCTATAATGACCCATCTTTCAGGTGTGTCTACAACCAAAGTATTGCAATTAACAGACGGCATGTTGCTGCCAGCTTTCCAATGCCTAGGTTTAACTAGTGTTCCAAGTAATAGACAGCCTACAACTAAGAGTTTCACCTGACTGCCTCAACCTGGGTGGTAGAAACAGGCAGGTCTCAAAGCAACAGCTAGAAGTGCATCAGTGACAATGAATGGAGTCCTTAGGTCAGGCATACATTTGCAAGTTGGGGAGCAGAGCTGGCTGAAATCGTACTTTACTTACATAATTGAGGGAAGCCTTCTCTGTCTTCCCACTGTATGTCACTCTCTTGGCACATCTCAAGATACACTAAGGGAAGGGCAGTAACATAAATAACAAAAAAGACATATTAATCATCAGTGATATCACTGCTTTCTGTGTCTTAGTAATGATACCATCATTTTGTTCTTATTTTTCCCTGCTCATGGCAAGGGGACTCCATACACAACCTCTGCCTCTCTGCAGACTTCCCTACAACTTCCACTCTGTTGCATAACTGATTCTACATAATATTTCTTTGTTTTCTTATTTGTTTTGCTGATTTAACACATTGTCGTATTTAAACTGTTGTTAATTCTGCTGTTTCTGCCACTAATTCTAGCAAACTTTTGTCTAGGTAATGGGCATTGTTACTTGATATCACTCATATATTTTTTTTCATTTGTCTTGGCCACTTTTTACTTCATCTGTTTGCAACATAATTGTGCCTTTTTCAATATTTGTCATCAAACTTCTCATCTGCTCCCCACAAGCAAGAATTTTTATAGCATTTACTTAAATATTTTGAGGAATGAAGTCTGGAGCTTCTTCTCTTGGGTCTTTTGAATGCTTATCAGTAAAACATTGAGGGCTTTCACCAGATGTTTTGGTTCTAGCCCAGAAAGATGCAAGCCATCATGACCACATGGGCTTGAATTTTTCTAAGTGAATCCATGGTCTCCAGTGAAGCTTTAGTGTCTTTCCTAGTTGTTAACTACTTTTTTAAGTCCCTAATATGAAGTACATCATATTAATCTATGACAAAAAATACAGCACCCCAGAATGTTACCACGCATGCTACTTATCTATCACCCCTCCTCAGCTCATCACAGTCCTCTTATGCAACTACTCCCTCTCAATCAATGTTGTTTGACTTATGTGGATGCTGGCAGCAGCTATCCTACCCTGCATATCACTTCCATCAGTTTTACAGATTTACAACCCGAGCCTCTCACTCTCACTGTCATGATGCCATGTACATACATTACCTTTGTATTCATTCTGTCTCTTAATTCTACCATCCTAATCATTAAATCTCCATGTGAAGACATTTCTTTTACCTCCTGTGATTGCTCTCTCAGACATTTTCTCAGCAGTATTCTTAGGCAGTGCCAGTAATGAATTTCTGGAATACTCCATCTTTGAGGGCAGAATAAGAATTATGAGGCTGCACATTTAAAGAGTTCCATGTCTCTTCTGCCAGTTACAAACTCCTAAATCCAGTCTTTATGTAACTATTTCTCTTTCCATGCAACCTTTGTAGTGGGGGTAGTGCTGGTGATCATACATGTCCTTAGGTGTGACAGAACTGTTCAAAGATAAAATACCCATTCTTTAGATGTGGAGAAGTCCCTGCACATAGGGCAACATCATCCATCCATCCATCCATCCATCCATCCATCCATCCATCCATCTATATATTTCCTAAACCATTTGTTCTGGTGGGGGTCACAGTGGTAGCAAGGTAAGCAGGACAGACTACACTTCTTTATCCCTAGCAACAGTCTCCAGCTCTTTCTGGAAGATCCCCAGGTGTTCTCAGGCCATGTGAGAGATATAATTTCTCTTGCATATCCTGAACCTGGCTTAGTACCTCCTCTCAGTGAGGAATACCTTGTGAACCTCTTGTGAGAAACAACCAGGGGACTTCTTAACTAGATGCCCAAAGTGCTTCAAGTTTCTCTTCTTGATCCACAGGAGAAGCAGCTCTCCTTTCTGATCTATCCGGATTATCAAACTGTTCTATTTGTCATAGAGAGTGGGCCTAGCAACCCTTTAAAGTACCTCATTTCTCTTGCTTGCATTTGTGATCTTTTTTGTCACTGCATAAAGCATTCGATCATACATGAGAAAAGGGATATAGAGTGACTAGTAAAATGAAGCTTCAACTTAGGACTCCTCTCCTCTTATACTCTACCATGGTCCAGTACATTTTTTCAAGTACTGCCCTTCTAAACCCATCTATTGGCCCATCTCCACATTCTATCTACCGTCATTCAAGAATAAGAACCAAAATATCCAACCACCTTAGCAATCCACTCTCTCCTCTGAAAAAATCATGAACTCTAAATTGGAGGTACATATTCTCATCTTAGCTACTTCACAAGTCATCACAAACCACTCTAGCACATGCAGAGAGGACAGTCATTTGAGTCCAATGAGACCAAGAAGACAACATAATATGTGACCCTTGTGTCCCCACGCTATGTATTCTGAAAACCTTGCCTACACATTGATATTTTGTGAATAAGGCAAAATGCTTTCTTGAAGAAGTTTTATGACCACCTTGAATATATTTGGCTCAGTGTAAAGAATGTAAACACAATTCTCACTCCAGTGATTGTGAACAATTCTACCTAGACTGAGGTTGATGATAAAGCAAACCAACTGGCTGATAAATTAAACTCTAACTTTACCCCTCTCTCCAATCTGTCCCTCAAGGAATACCTGAAACTGTCTCACCTCAAGCTATCATACAAGATAAAGTCTTAAAAATACTATCAAAAGCTAAAAATTCTGCAACAGTAGGTCCTGATAATATCCCTGCATTCATCTTAAATAGCATGAAGCATGAACAACAACAACAACCAAAAAAAAAAAAAAAAAAATGGCGGCGCCCTGTGTGACTGTGGCTGCTTTGGCTCTACAGGGAAATATGCACTATTTGTCTTGCTTTACATCTAAAACAACAAAATATCCAAAATCAAGGGAAAATATGGTAGGTAAACTAAGTTATAGTAGAGAGACACTTCTAGAAATTTGATCTTAAAGCTCATAGTGATGCAGATTTGATGAGCTGTTGTCTGTGAGGCTTGTTATACCTACTACACTTCAGGAACTCCACAAACTTCAGGAACAAAGGATTATAGTTAATCTTGGAGAAAAATATGTTGCTCAAGCAAATCTGACTTCTAAAACTTCTAAAATTAAAAGAAGAAGGAAAAGATGTGAAAGACTGAGGAAAAGAGGAACTAGATTTGTATAATATGTGAGGCTAAAGAATAAACCACACAGGCCTGCACTTCCATCTATGCTACTGGCCAGTGTTCACTCCCAGAATAACAAGATGGACTACAAAAGGCTAGAACTAACTGCAAAAAGCAAGGTGAGAAACAGTTGCATGCTCATGTTCACAGAGACATGGTTAACCTATAATATCAGCGATAGTGCAGTGCATGTGGAAGGACTGACATTATTTAGACCTGACAGGAATCAGATCATCAGTGGTAAATCACAGGGAGGAGGTGTCTATATCTACATAAATAACAGACGGTGTGCCAACTGTGAGGCAGTTATCACTCAATACACTGAAAACATTGAGTTCTTGTTGCTAAGATGTAGACCCTTCTACTTGCCAAAGGTATTTAATGGTGTGAGCATCATAGCTGTATATATTCCTCCCACTGCCAAGGTGAACAAGGCACTGGCCAAGCTTCACCAGTCAATCAGTGAACTGCAGAATCAAAATACACAGTTTACCCAACCAAGCAAACCTAAAGTCAGTCCTATCTATCACCAGCATGTGGACTTCACTACGAGGGGAGAGAACATATTGGACAAAGTACATACAGGTGTCAAGCTGGCTTATAAGGCAGTAACCCACCTGCGCCCAGTAACTCAGATCATCTGGCCATCATGCTAATCCTTGTGTACAAACTAAGAGTCAAACCAACCAAAAAATAAATAAAAGTATGGCCAGAGGGATCAGTCTCAGCACACCAGGACCGCTTTGAAAACATAGACTGGAATATTTTTAAGGACATGGATATGGGGAACCAACACATCAATCTGGATGAGTACACAGAATCTGTGTTGGCATACATATCCAAGCATTTGGACAATGTGACAGTCAACAAGACCATCACCATAAGGGCCAAACAAAAACCCTGGTTCACAAATGAAGTATATGAGCTCCTAAGAGCATGCAATGCTGCCTTAAAGGCAGGTGACAAGGATGCCTTCATAGAGACCAGAAAGAGCCTAAATAGGGGAATAAAGAAGGCAAAGTGTGCCTACAGACAGAAAATTCAGAGTAACTTCTCAGACCTTAGGGACTCCAGACATCTGTGGCAGGGAATACAATCCTTAACAGACTACAGACCTGTATCTTCAAAGAGTGAGGACAACACCAAATTTCTAAATGAGCTCAACACCTACTTCAGCAGGTTTGACAAAGAGAATGGCACAAAAGCCATGAAACTCACCACCAGATAAAAAGAACTAGTACTCTGCGTCAATTCAGCTGATGTTCAGTGAACTCTTAGCTGGGTTAACTCAAGAAGAGGGGTTGGACCAAACAACATTCTGGGATGTGCAAAGAGACTGTGTTTCTCAAATGATGACACTTCTTACTGACATAATTAACACATCTGTATATCAGGCCATAGTACCCAAGTGCTTCAAGAACACAACAATCATACGAATACCCAAAAAGTCTGAACCAACTAGCCTGAATGACTATCGTCCAGTAGCTCTCACTTCTACTGTAATGAAGTGCTTTGAAAGACTGGTCAAAGACTATTTACCAACAAATCTCCCTGCAGAATTGGATCCACTCCAAGTTGCTTATTGGTTGAACCACTCCACTGCAGATGCCATCTCTCTGGCACAGCACACATCCACGGCTCACCTGGAAAACAAGACCTGTTATGTCTGACTATTATTCATTGACTTCAGATCTGTCTTTAACACAGTTATACCCCAACATCTGATAGAAAAACTGATTCATTAGGGCATCAGCATTCCCATGTGTAACTGGATTTTGGACTTCCTCACTGACAGACAGAAAGAGTGAACATAGGCAATAACACCTTAGAAAATACTACACTGAGCATGGGAGTCTCTCAAGGATGTGTTCTCAGTCCTCTGCTGTTCACCATATTGACTCATGACTGTGCAGCTAGGAACAGCTCAAATCACATCATCAGATTTGTGGATGACACTACAGTAGACTGCTTAATCAGCAATAGGAATGAAACAGCATACAGGGAGGAAGTGAAACATTTGATTGACTGGTGTGATAACAGCAATCTGGCTCTGAATGTAAAAAAAAACAAAGAGGTAATAGTGGACTTCAGGAAAAATCATAAGCCCCCCTCTGACAATCAAGGGAGAAAGAGTAGAAAGGGTGAGGAACACCAAATTCCTGAGAGTGCACATCGCAGAAGACTTGACATGGCCCATTAACACAAATCACATTGTCAAGAAGGCACAACAGGTTGAGGAGAGCAAACCTTTCATCTTCGGTCCTCACAACTTTCTATAGAGGCACCATTGAAAGCATCTTGACAAGCAATATCACAGAATGGTATGGGAATTGTAAAGCTACAGATTGTAAGGCTCTCCAAAGGGTGGTGGAGGTGGCTGAGAAGATCACCAGGTCCATGTTTCCCTCTATACAGGATGTGTACTTGGCACAGTGTCTCAGCAGAGCTACAAAGATTGTCAGAGATGGAACTCACCCAGCTCAGAGACTGTTCTTCTGCTTGACTTTGGGCAAGCGCTACAGAAGTATATGTTACAAACTGACTAGATTCAGAAATAGCTTCTTTCTTTAGGCTATACAATTACTAAACTCCAGTAGCAATGAAAGCCAAGAGGTCACCTAGCCAGAGGCCACACAGTTTGAACAGAATATCTTCCCTTAAAGTGTAATCAGCCCACTGTTAGGTTCTTCTCACATGTGCTATATCTCATTGAAAGCTTCTTACTTTTTTGTGCAATAATGCAAAGAACAAGTTACACTCCGTACAATTGAAAGTGCTCTAGTTTCATAAGGCTCAAGTCTCAACTGTATAATATATCTACCTGTGCAATACTAAGTGCTGCTAATAGATAGAGATATAAAAATGTAATTATGTCCTAGTGTCATGTCGTCAAATGTTACAAATGTTTTTATCTGTTACATTTATATGTATTATCTGCACACAAAGCTTGAGGCAAAGAAATTTCTTTTGGCCTACAATGAGGTGTGAGTCTAAATAACAATAAAGTTTACTTTGACTTTGACTTTGAATTTTTCACATCCCTTTCAACAATGTTCAACCTTATGATGCCCCAGCACTGGCCCAGTAATCAAGGAGCCTCAATCCTCACCATTGGCAACAGTGGGGGACATACACACTGGGAGGATGACAAGTGCACACACAGTAAAGTGTAATTTCCCTTAAGAACAAACAGAGACTACAGTCAGTCTGGTGCTGGTTTCTCCCTCTTTCTCCATGTCTCCAGTAAGACTCTCCACTGACACAGTTATAGAGTTGAAATCTCAGCTGAGTGGCCAAGCCAAGATCTCTAGCACCCTCTCTGCCCAGCCACTGCTTCATGTCCCTGCCCAAGTAGCTGACAGACACACTCTTTGAGGTTTGATTTATTCACACACAGACACATACCTGGGACAGGGTGGCACAGGTTTACTAGCTATGTCCTCTTCTGCCCAGACTATAAGGTAGTTTTCACTGCCACCAGCCACTACTTATCAGCTACTTTAAGTCCCTTGGCAAAGGGTGTCCAATGTTACTATGTAATGCATCCAAATGGTAGTTTGACCAAGAGCAAGGCTATTTGAAGTGACCTGCACAGTGTCACCAAATAGATATACAAGTACTCTAAAAGCTTAAATATCTCTAGACAAACCAGCCACAACTAAACGTTTTAAATATTTTTAATAATCAATAATAAAAGAAAAAGAAAATGCTTAGTAAATAATCACAGTAAAGTGCAATTTCCCTTAAGAACAAACAGAGACTACAGTCAGTCTGGTGCTGGTTTCTCCCTCTTTCTCCATGTCTCCAGTAAGACTCTCCACTGACACAGCTATAGAGTTGAAATCTCAGCTGAGTGGCCAAGCCAAGATCTCTAGCACCCTCTCTGTCCAGCCACTGCTTCGTGTCCCTGCCCAAGTAGCTGACAGACACACTCTTTGAGGTTTGATTTATACACACACAGACACACACCTGGGACAGGGTGGCACAGGTTTACTAGCTATGTCCTCTTCTGCCCAGACTATAAGGTAGTTTTCACTGCCACCAGCCACTACTTATCAGCTATTTTAAGTCCCTTAGCAAAGGGTGTCCAATGTTACTATGTAATGCATCCAAATGGTAGTTTGACCAAGAGCAAGGCTATTTGAAGTGACCTACACAGTGTCACCAAATAGATATACAAGTACTCTAAAAGCTTAAATATCTCTAGACAAACCAGCCACAGCTAAACGTTTTAAATATTTTTAATAATAAATAATAAAAGAACAAGAAAATGCTTAGTAAATAATCACAGTAAAGTGCAATTTCCCTTAAGAACAAACAGAGACTACAGTCAGTCTGGTGCTGGTTTCTCCCTCTTTCTCCATGTCTCCAGTAAGACTCTCCACTGACACAGCTATAGAGTTGAAATCTCAGCTGAGTGGCCAAGCCAAGATCTCTAGCACCCGCTCTGTCCAGCCACTGCTTCATGTCCCCGCCCAAGTAGCTGACAGACACACTCTTTGAGGTTTGATTTATACACACACAGACACACACCTGGGATAGGGTGGCACAGGTTTACTAGCTATGTCCTCTTCTGCCCATAATATAAGGTAGTTTTCACTGCCACCAGCCACTAGTTATCAACTACTTTAAGTCCCTTAGCAAAGGGTGTCCAATGTTACTATGTAATGCATCCAAATGTTAGTTTGACCAAGAGCAAGGCTATTTGAAGTGACCTGCACAGTGTCACCAAATAGATATACAAGTACTCTAAAAGCTTAAATATCTCTAGACAAACCAGCCACAACTAAACGTTTTAAATATTTTTAATAATAAATAATAAAAGAACAAGAAAATGCTTAGTAAATAATCACAGTTACTTCAGAGTTTAAAATCACATGAAATGTTTAAAACAACATTGCAGGACAGTCTCAAATAAATAAAGAAAACACATAAGTTATCGTCACTATATTCCTAACTTTATCTAAGAGAAAGTATTTTACCCTAGACTTACTTACTCATAGTAAGGCAAGACAGATATGGTGAGTGGGTTTCCCAGTTAATGCTGTCAGGTCAAAGACAAAATACAAAATGCCCTATCTCTCTCTCTCTCTCAGAGAGTTCTTAAATTAATATCAAATATTACGCTGGGTTAGCTTAAAAGACTACATCACTTTTTGTCACCTGACTTTAGTTCCCAAGCTAAACCCCATTGTTAGAAACTGCCAGCATTTAGCATCTCTCTGCAAAAACACATAAACAAGGACTTCTCTTACATCTAAGGCAAATGGTGGAAGTTGCAAAATAATTCACTTTTTTTCAACATGTAAAGACAATACAACTTCTAGTTCTAGACATGGTGTCTTTTACTGCACTGAAAGATGAGTGATAACATCTTTTATTTATGGCCCAGCTATAAAGTAACTTAACCTCAGCCATTCATCTGATGTTTTGCAAGTTAATCTCCTGTGTTTCAGCCTCCCCTATTAAACAGTTACAATACTTTATAAAAAAAAATCTCTTCAGCATGTCTACACAATATGACATACAGTTCTAATACATTCGTAACACAATCATATGAATCATGTTGATATTCACAGATGACACACAATCACTTAAAAATTCCAAATAGCTCAGCTGGCAGTATCTCATTTTGTTACATTTCTATATAAGTCATATTAATATTTGCAAATGACATATAATTATTTACAAAATACCAGCTAGCTGGGCTGGCAGTATCTCCTTTTGTTACATTTCTCGCCTGCCCTGAAAACTCAAGCTAGTTTTTCAAGTGACCCTTGAGAAACACTGCTTGAGTGAGTTTAGCCTATCTGGGAATACACTACCCCATACCTTGTCTTGAGAACCCATCCGTATTGGCATTGCTAACCCCACTGCAGTGCTGCACTGTCATATATGCCTGCAGCCCTAGATTTCACCTTAGTAACTTGGCATTTTGCTGGCTGGCTCGATGTAGCCATGTTAAGGGATTGTGTTCTGTAACTATGGTGAATTTCCTTCTATACAGATAAGAATTAAGTTTCTGCAGTGCCCACTGTATAGACATTCTTTTTTCTACAGCTCCATATCATTCCTTCTTAGTTTGGAGCCTACGACTGAGATACACCACTGTGTGCTCTTCTCCCTCTGAGGAAACTTGGCTGAGTACAGCCCCCACCCCTTGGTTTGAAGCAACCACCTGCATAGCAAGTTCTTTACTGTAAGCTGGACTGGTTAACACAGGGGGGTCCTCCTAAAGCTCTTTTAAGCTTCTGGAATGCCTGTTCACATGCTGGGGTCCACGCTACTTTATCTGGCCTGTTTTTCCTTGTCAGCTCTGTGAGGGGAGCAGATATGGTGCTATAATTGGGTAAAAACTTTCTGTAGTACTCTGCTGTCCCTAAGAATGCCGTCACCTGCTTTTTTGTAACACGGGCAGGCTATGCCTGAATGGTTTCCACTTTGGCAGGTTCTGACCTGATCTTACCATGCCCCACTCTATGTCCCAGGTAGGAGAACTCTGCCATACCCATATGACACTTAGTGGGCTTAATGGTCAACCCTGCCCTCTGTATTCTGCCCAGCACCTCCCTGACATGTTGAAGGCTCTTACAGACAACAATACAAGACAGCACTCCTTCTTCCTGGAAATAATTTATTGATGCTGAAGGCTCTTGCCAAGAATGGCTGTAGATGGCCATATCATCCAGTAAGCAAGAGCAAAATTCTCTGCTCCTGGAAAGTCATTGGAGCATTTTTTTTATCCCAAAGGGCATCTTTGTGAACTCATACTAGCTGAAAGGAGTCACAAAGGCTGACCTCTCTCTAGCACAGGGAGTCAAGGGCACCCGAAATTAACCCTTGGTAAGATCAGTAGTGGTGAGATACTTAACCCCACCCAGCTGCTCTATGGCTTCATCTGTCCTAGACAAGGGGAAAGCATCTGACTCTGTGTTACTATTTAATTTCCTGTAGTCCACACATAACCTGATGCTGTCATCCTTCTTTGGTACATGCACCACTGTGGAGGCCCAGGGATGGCTGGACTCCTGGATTACCCCTAGTTCCAAGATTTCTTGTATCTCCTCCCTCAGAGTCTGTTTGACCCTCTCAGGCACCCTATAAAGGGTCTGCTTAATTGGCCTTTGGGAGTCCTGTATCCACATGGTGCTACACCAGGTGGGTGCACCATGGTTTCCCAATGAACATGTCCCCAAACTCCTGTAACACTGCTCAGATTTCTTGAACCTGGGTACGGGATTGCTGCTGGGACTTTGCTACCCCTTCTACCAAGGAGTCAGTCCGAGCCTCACTGAGGAGATCAGTCACCAGATCCCCCTCAAATTCCTCCCACAATCCACTGCAAATATTCAGCACCAGGGCCTTCCTGTCATAGTAAGGTTTCATCATGTTAACATGGTACAATTTGTGTCCCTGCCTCCTGCCTAGCAGTTCAACCATGTAGTTAACATCACTGACCTTCCTTACCACTTTAAAGGGTCCCTTCCAAGCTCCCTGCAGCTTGTTGGGTCTGACAGGAATGAGAATCATTACCTGCTGCCCTATAGCACACTCTCTAGCTCAAACATTCCTGCCATATGAGACTTTTTTCTGCTGTTGGGCTTCTGCCAGGTTCTCCTGGGCCAAGTCCATGAGCTCCTTGAGCCTTGTCCTGAGGTTTAGGACATATGCCACAAGAGACTCTTTGTGGGATTCAAACTCACCCTCTCACTCATCTCGAATCAAATCCATAGGTCCCCTCACCCTACCCAACCTTGCAAGTTGATCTCCTGTATTTCAGTCTCCCCTGTTAAACAGTTACAATACTGTATAAAAGTATCTCTTCAGCACACTTCTATACAATATGACATACAGTTCTAATACATTTCTAAGACAGACATATGAATCACATTGATATTCACAAATGACACACAACCACTTACAAAATTACAGATAGCTGGACTGGCAGTATCTCCTTTTCTTACAAACCTCAGCCTCCATACATGTTTTGTACCAATTGAATGGAGAACAGCTACAGTTATTCTTTTGCATAAGGGAGAACCTCCCACAGACCCAGGAAATTATATACCCATAAGATTGACCAACCTCATGTGCAAAGCCTTGGAAAGACATATCATTGAACTAAACAATCAGGACATAGGGAACCTCCAAACACATGACTCATCTCAGTTTGGATTTGTAAAGATCAGGTCCCACTTACTCAGCCTTGTGGATTTTTTGAAAAGGTCATCAAAGTATGTATGAAGGCAAAATGGTACACACTTCATACTTTGAGCTGGAAAAACTTTTGACATGATTCCCCATTCAGGGATAGTATAAAAGCTGCTATTAGACTTGCTGGATTGCCAGATGGCTAACAGATAGGATGCAGGAAATCAAAATAGGGGAAGTTACCTCCACAAAGTGACCAGTCAGCAGTGGAATCCCTCCAGGTTGTGTGCAGGGACCTATCTTGGTTGTAATCTACTTTTCTGAAGTAAAAGCCCATACCAAACGGTTCAGGCTGACTAATTTTGCAGATGGTTGCAAGCTAGGAACAGTCATTGAATCTCTAAATGATGTAGCCACCCTGCAGGAAGGTTTGTCTTAAATAAATAACTGGTGTCAAAATCATGGATTGAAACTAAATCCCAGAAATGCATTATTGCATCCTTTGGGAAGAAATTTACCTCCGAGAATTACCACACTCTTAAGAGTTGACCTAGTTCTTTGGGATTAGGGAATTTATGTGGACAGTGACCTAATTTTGACCAACATGTATCTATTGTTGTAATAAAGTTCTTCTACCACATTGCCAATAAACTCCTAAGAGCTGACCTAGTTGTTTGGGATTTGGGAACTTTTGTGGGCAATGACCTAACTTTCGACCAACATGTGTCTATTGTTGTAATAACATTCTTCCATATCGTGCAGTGTATAAATAAAGAAATAGCGGCTAGATCTAGGAAAATCTTTGCCCTCCTTTAGTCAGTCACCATTAGACCAGTCATGGAGTATAATGCCCCCTTTCACATGTGTCTGTTCAGACACATGCAACAACTGGATTGATCACATAGATACCTTACTAAGAGGACACAAGGCCTAATATCATGTCCAATATGGACCGACTGAAAGTCCTTTCACTGTAAGTTGTATCTTACAGATTGCTAAGAGGTGACCTATGTCTAGCACAAAAGGCATTCTTCATCCTAATACTAATGGATTTACTGCACATCAGCATGTCAAATGGCATCAGAAATACTCAGTCTAGGGATCTAAATCTCTTCTGCATCATCAAAAGAATAGTTTTGAGGAACAGCAGGGAATATCATTGCCATGGAACAGACTCCCCATCCACATAAAACAAAGTCTATCCCTGTCCATATTCAAGTACAATGTGGACCTATGGAATGGAAACAGAAAATTTATCCCAGGACTGCAGGCTGTGCTACTAACAGGGGCAACTCTTAAATGTTTCATCCTATGCATTGGTCCCCTCAAATTATCTATGGTATAATCCCAGTTATTTTCATTAGGGCTAATACATAATTATCAACCATGTGAGGAGCAAGACCAATCTCTAACCAAATGAGCTAGGTTAATTTGGGCACAAAAAGGGAATATGGATGGGCTTAAAATGGCTCTCAGTGGCATATAGCCTAGTATTTAACTATGAACCCATGAACAAAAGAAAGACAGAATTATATATGCATGCTACAATTCTGTAACCACAGCATTGTACCACTGCAATTATCTATCATTTTTCTTGTATTAATACTTTTTATTTCAGTCTTTTAACTTAGGTATTTTCAGAAAAAAATGTTTTAGGGATTTATTTGCAGAGATTCTGACCTCCTTTTATAAGGTGTAGCACAGAGTTTCCTAGGAACATTTGTGAAGACTATTTTCCTTAAACCAGAAACTTATTTTAATCTTATCAGGGTTTTCAAATTTTTAAATCTGTCATAATTTTGGATGACTAACATGGCAGAACTGAGATAAGGTACACTAGTTGCTGGACTTGAAGCACCAAATTAATGGAATAACATTAGGTACAAAACATCATTCTTTTTCATTTCTTTCTGTCAGCAAACTGTACTTTGCAGTGAGGGAATTTCTTTACAGGTAACAAAGAAAACTGTTAAAAAGAAAGACAGATGACAATAAAAAGGAATGAGAGTGGTGCGCATCCCTGAAATTATGTTTTCCTGTGCTTTGATGTGGATGATCATTTTTTTCCAACTACTTTTTGTTGATCATTGGGTTCTCAGCAACCCTTTGGTCCAATAGTTGATCATGGATGCCATCACTCAGATAGTCATCGGCTATATTTTTTTAGCCCTGCCATCACCTATGCATACCCATTATAATGGGCTTTACAACAGAGGTCCACACCTATGTTTGCTATGTTATTGATATGTGGCCCTATTGCTTTGTAGATATCGCTTCCATGTGATCCTTGAGCTCTGCTATCAATTTTGCCATAAAGCATATCCCCCGTCATACATTCTCCATCCCTCCAAACAAGAAGAGGTAAGTAGGGTTCAACCTCACTTCCCCCACACTAACTCCAAGAGCCCAAAATGCTAGTCTAACTCAGGTTTTCTGGATCACAGTCAGGGCTTTATCCCTCTGTGCCTATGAAGTTGCAATGGGTCACGGTAAGTATTTATTTTGATTAAGCTGCAAGGAAAACACAGTTATAATGTACATGGTACAGAATGATTATGCAACCAGTTAAGATAATTATCTAGAAATATCTTCAGTCATTGTATGGAGGCACTTTGAAACAATAAAGGCGTGTGACAATTACTAAGAACATTTCATTAGATGTAATGTAATCTGTGTCAAATCCCTACTTTCATTTATTTTCCTCCACATATCTAGTAAAATAAATCACCTGTTTAATAGTGCATGATTGGATCTAATAACATTAACATTCCAGTATTTCACTGCGCATGTTACCATCTTCAAAAAAATAATTTAGTGAGAAACATATACTGATGAATATCTTATAATGGAACACTAGTACCAACATTGTTTTTTTTTCTATGAAATTTGCAGGATTCTACAGCTGTGATCACCACACCTTCAGTTGGTACTACAAAAACATCTGATTCAACAACAAGTTCGGCCACTATAACAACAATAACACCAGCACCAACAACAACAACAGCAGCTCCAACAACAACAACAGCAGCACCGACAACAGCAAAGTCAACAATGACAACAGCATCAACAGCATCAAAGACTTCATTGACAGGAATATCAGTAACAACAAAAACAACAACATCACCTCAGATTAAAGACAGCACAACCGTTAAGCCATCTACAGCAGTTACTGGAACTACTGCCCAAATTGCAACTGGAAATGAAACAAGTTCAACTATTAATGCCACTATAACAACAGTTAGCCCCACCACCAGTATATCTGGCCCACACATTGGAATATCACTGACCCTTGTTCTGCTCCTGACCCTTTTCTCATTGTGTCATTCACTGATGTATTAGAAGTCATATTTGTTGTGAAAACAAACGTAGAAATGTAGTGTGAAAGAAATGGATGTCATTACTTGTAAAATGTGCCAGTGAATAATAATGGGAATTGTACACCTTCACTTAGACTAATCAGTTGTTGTCTGCCTTTATCAAATTAGAAGCAGCAATTAAGCAACCCTCACTTGCACTTTAGCTATAAATATAGATAGATATAGATACATGTATGCGTGTGTATGCATATATGGAAGTACTTTACTATCTCAAAATACTGAAATCTCGAATTTCAGTATCTCGAGGTGAAAATGTCGAAAGTGCAGTTTAGTGAAACTGCACTTGATTGAATCTGGTGTCGAATTTGTGGTTGTGGTGGCATGGAACATGGGATTTCCTGTGTTTGTAAGGTGCGGTGTGCAGTGGGATTTGGTTTGCCTGCTGCTGTGTGGATATATGTGGAAATTTAGGTAAGTGCTGTTTTTATAAGGGTTTTGGGTAGGGATTTGAGTGTATGTGAGTGTTTTGGGAAGTTTTAGGTGTAGGTTAGGGTAGATAGGTAAGAGTGTGAGTGTGTAAGTGTTGACAGTAGTGGTGTTTGTACGTATGTGGTGTGTTTGTGCAAGGGGAATATAGAGTATGTAGTGATGGGTTTAGTGTCTTTGTCTTTTTAGTGTCACCTCGGTATTAGTATATATAAGTAGCGGGGGTGTGGGGGGTGCAGGGGGACTTGCCCCCCTGCTTATATGTAGGGAAGGTGTGTGTATTTGTGTTGTTGTATTTGTGTGTGTTTTGTTGGTTTGTTCCAGTGTGGGGAGGAAGGTGTATGTATGTTTGTTTGTGTGGTGGAGGGTGTATTTATAATTCGATATTGTGAATGTTCGGCTTTATAGTCTGGAGATACTGAAATTCAAGATTTCAGTATTTCGAGATTATAAAGTGAATCCATATATATATATATATATATATATATATATATATATATATATATATATATATATATATATATATATATATATTACACACACACACACACACACACACACACACATATATATATATATATATATATATATACACATATATATACACACATATATATATATATATATACACATATATATATATATGTATATATATATATTTATACACACACACATATATGTTTGTGTATGTATTTAATTTTATGCTGTTAAATAATATCGGAAAATATTTTCTTGAAAAAAGTAGCTGGATTATTACTGTGCTCCTGTTAGTAATGGTAACAACTGTTCTGCATGTGTTTTCCTAACCACTCTTGCATGAAGCTACCAGGAAATTAACTCATCAGCAGGAATAGGATTATGATATGAGTTGTAAGAGCGAGAGCTGTACACATCTGCCATCATTTTCCAACAGAATAAAATATTCTGAAGCTTCTTTGATACTTTTCATTTCCTCTCCCTCTTGCACCATGGCAGCATTGTGATGGAGACTTACTTTTGCAATGACAGCTCACCTTCCATGCAAGCTACACTACAATTCAGTCTTTAACGTTTGTAAGTATTAAAGCAAAATAAACATTTCCAGGTTCAATTCCTCATACCTACATGATTCCATTAGTGTAACAAATTTCCAGAAACAAGGTTCCATGCATGGAATGACATATGATATCCTGTTTCTTTTTATCTTGAAAACACTGAATAAAAGTTTACGCATCTAAGCTATATTTATCAATATTAATGACAGACATGCACATGCTATCCAATGCTGAAATTAATAGTGAAATGAATTACCATGCTTTTTCATTCAAATACATGTACATAACCGCATGCACTTGCAAATACTATATGACAGTATAAAAATCAAATAGTGATAGAATATTTACATTGATAAGCATACATATGTAGCTGCAATATTTTACAATTATCAATACTATAATGCATTGTTGTGCTTTATCTTTCAAATGTATGTATATAACTGCATGCACTTTCAAACTTCTGTTGCAGTGATGTCCGAGTACTGTTTACTACAATTGTAATAGTATTATGTTGGCAATAACAATATACACATACCTATGTGGGTTTTTTATTGCTGTGTTTACCAGTGATGAAGATTCCTTGTAATAAAAATATATGCACTAATTCACATTGTAGGTTATTGATATCTGATGTACTGGTGACTGAGTGTAACTGGAAGTGCATGGATTACATTAAAGATATTTCATTTTCCTTGTTGTCTTGTTTGATTTTTTTTTCATTGCAAAGACAGTTTGTAATATATTATGCAGATCAATTGCATTCATGGAGGAGATTTCTTGTATTTTTTGGTCAATGGCTTTTATTTGTTTGCCCATTAAAATAGTTGACTTCTAAGACAGCAGTATGGAAATACAAATTCCATGGTGAATTTCTATATACAGGGGTTGAACGATGTATTACATTTCCAGCAATATATGAAGTAGTCACACAAATGTGCTGCGAAACACTACTTTACATTTTCACAAAACAAATTGTCTTTGAAACAAATGTACTTTAAAATTATTCTATCCAGAAATCCTGCATCCTGGATTGAAGGGGGCATGAGAGCTAAAGTGCTAATTGTCCTTACCAGAACAGAGCAGTGATATACATTGCAATGCATGCACATATAGAAGGCCGCTAAGGTTTCTTTCCAAGTTTTTCATTGTATTATTGTGTGACTCCTGGCAAGTTTGCATTGCTAAAGGGCAAATGGAGAGACTACTTGAAGTTTCTGAACAAAGAATACCTCACAGAAGCTATACTGCTGTATGCAGACCCTAAGATTTGGAGAAAGGAGACCCCACAGAAATAAGAGGTATACTATGTATAAGTAAGCCAGAGAAAGAAATATGGTAGCCACAGGTGTTTAGGGGGTGCATTCACAATCTGTCATGTTTTCTAACTTCACCTTAGAGGAGCTAGGAAATTTTTTCTTTTTTGTTAGTGAATTGAGTATGACTGCCTAATACAATAATATCAAACTTCTGTCACAATGAGAGAAAGTACTGGAAAAGGTGACTGATAAAATGGGTGTGCGCTGAAGTAAAACGTATGATGGGGATGACCAATTCAAATTCAGATTCGGTCACAATTCAGCAGTTCTGAAGTTTGCAGTTAGAAAATAGTGCAGAAGAAGCTGGAGAAGAGAAAGTAATTTAAGTTAACATTCCTACACATGGCGAAAACGTATGAGAAGGCAGAACTGAAGCTAGGCATTCTGGTGTCCTGTGCAATTCCCCAAACTGGCATCCTCTCATCTGCAAACTGAGGGTCAAAAAAAAAAAAAGGTCATCTGCTTTGAACAAATGGATTAAAATGGATTACACAGTTAAATACCACACAATGCAATGTCAGTGGTTATTCCTGAATACCAGGACCATACTATCACGCAAATGGCATCTGATGATCACATCCCCCAAAACCTTGCATTCAGGGCTGCCCCCTTCCTTTGGCTCTCCATATCTATGCATCTGGGATAAGGTCCTGAGGAAACAGATTTGGGTAGTCCTTGCTTTAATGCTTCAATGAAGTAATGTTTCAAAGTCTCACTAACATTAGTGCAGGCTATGTATGGGGATGCACTAATGCAAATATGCATACCACTCAACCTCCTAGTTCAAAAAATAAGGAGCAAAGCAAAAGATAATTGGGGCCAAGGTCCAAAATCAGGGCAGACTTTAAATATCGATCTTATGTTTTTAGGACGTTTCTAGATGAACAGGTTTTGCGTTAACATGCATTTTCTAAAAGGATATGCAGTCTAAAAATCAGTCATATCTCATTATTCAGAAAGCCAGACGTTTTATTAGGAACAGACGAAAAATATAATGCAGAATCCAAAACATTCCATGAAATTCAAGACAACTGAGAGCTATATGAGTATGAACAGCATTTAGAGTTACAGAGGAACACAGTGGAGGTGTGGTGAGCATCATGGCTCAACTCTGAGCCCACTCCTGTTTATATTACAGGTTTATAGGTGATTACTAGGCTAAAGACCCAAGAGCCTTTACAAGACTAGACAATAATACCCAGAACATGACAATAGTATATCTTAATTCTCCAGATATTGGGTGGGGTAGTATCAGAGTAATGGGTCTTTGGGTATTGGAGCCCTGAGTTAGTTTACAGACTGCCTCTGTCCATTAGGGACATGGGCAGTACCCCAGGAGTAAATGCATGGTTCCCCATCCATTTTTTTCTAAATTCTTTTGGAAGAGAGTGAGGGATGGGCTTTGATTCATAAAGATGGGAACTTTATTCCATAGACAAGGTAGTCTTCAGGATATGACCCTGTCTCTCCAGCAAGTTCTATTAGAGTCACAAATAAGGTTCAGGTCCATGGAACATGTAACCCTTGTATTATTTTTCTTGCCACTATGTAACATTTACATCAGGGCTGGATCAGAGTATGCCTTGTAGGCCAGCCATAAGTCATCTCTCAATAAATTATATGAGATAGAGTAAAGGGATAGGGTTTTAGTCAGTCTGCATAAGACGTGCCTTATGCTTTGTATTTTTTTAGTGAAATTCCTGTGGCAGCTCCATTTGGTGTAAGTTCCTGATTAGGCACATGCAGAAATTAGCATTGTATTTGATTATGGACCTGATGAGTGCTGAGTACAATGGCACTATGACTTCTTTTGATCTTAATGCCATGCCTTTACTTATAAGTTTAGCCAAAGAAGGATTTTCTCGCTATCATAGGTACCTGGTGGTCAAAGTTTAGGTTACTATCTATCTGTGTTCCTATGCCCCTCACCAATGGGGCTACTTTTAGGGATGTGCTATCAATATTATAATTTGCAGGGATATCTGATTTACCAAACAGTATGAGTAGGCATTTTTAGCATTTAGTCTCGGAACATGGTTTTGGCACCAGTCGTTTGTCATCTTTAGGCTTGTTTGTAGGATGTGAACATCGTTTGGAGATTCAGTAATTGCTCCCAGTTTACAGTCATCATCATCATGAACTTGGTGAGCCAGAGGCCCCCAATATTGGCTTTCACTTCAGAGAAATCTATACCATGCAGAAGGGATCCCAGCACTGAACCCTATGGGACACTGCTAGTAACAGTTTTCTTATTGGAGGTGGATTCTCCCATCCGAACATGTGTCCTGTCAGTTTGATATCCATCTGACAACGTAGGGGTTTATGTCTAACTCAGTAATTTTATCTGTGATTCCTGAGTGAAGAACTATGTCAAAAGCCTTGGCTAGGTCTAGATAAGCAGTATGTACCATTCTACCCTTACCTATGGCCCTGGTGACTTCCTTGAACAAGTCCACTAGACTGAGCAGGCAAGACCTCCCTTTGACAAAGCCAGATTGGGTCTGGTCCTGTGTTTGGAGAGTTCCTATGTTATTACTGATCAGATCCAACAATTCTTTCATTAGCCTTGCAGATAAGACTGGTGAAGCTTCTGTGTCTGCAGTTCCCTGGGTAAGATGATGCTCCCCCTTGTGTAGAGGGATGACTGTTGCAGTCTTCCATTTCTCTGGGACAAAGCCCATACAGAGGCTGTGGATAGAGAGGGTTTCTAGTGGTCCTGATAGATTCTGTTTCAAGTTATTTAATGAGCATTATGGAATGTTGTCAGGACCCATGGAGGCTTTGTTTTTGGCTTCAGCAAGTGAATTAAGGACCTTTTCCTTCATAAGGTTGGCATAATGGTTAAGGTGTTTACCTTACAAACACAAGGTGCAGGGGTTGATTCTCGCATAGGGTAATTGGCTAGGCTTAAAATGGTCCACAAGGGCAGTTAGCCTAGTACTAATCTATGTACCTATGAATCTGTAATGACTGGTAGGTGGATGGTTGCAGATTTTCCTTTGGGTGTGGTAAGAAGTGATGGGGGGAAAAGTTTGCACTTAACTTGCTGGCCAGCAGGTTTGCTATAGTTTTAGGCTGGGAGTAAATGTTGCCATTCATAATTAACTTGGCACATTGCTTACCATTTCTCCTAAGGTTACAAACGTAACTACAAAAAGCCTTCTGGTTATCTTACACCTGGGAGGCTAGCTTTGCCTCATAGTTTGCTTTGGCAGATTTAACCAGCTCTATGATTTCTTTGTTTAGGCAGGTGAGTGTCTTTTTACACTGTTTTGTCTGTTTTTTCTTGGCTTTGGAGAGGATTTTTTTCCATTTGTTGAATACTTTATTTATGGTAGGGGTCAATCAAGGTGGTTTACTTTTGCCAGTAATCATAGGTTTGACTCAGACAGGTACTACTCCTTTATGCCAATATGAATGTGGTTATGCAGTGCTTTTGTGTACAGCTCAGGGTAGGCCTCAATGTCATCCAGGTTCGGAGGGGCTTGGAAGTTTTATAAGGTGTCACTTAGTTTGAGGTACTTGGCCTAACAAAGTCCTTAATAGGTTTGAAGTTTGATAGGGTTTCTAGGTTAGTTTTAATACTAAAGGAAATCATTTTATGGTCAGATCTTACCAGGGAGGAGTTAATGCATTGGAGGGAGCAGCATCCCTCCATGTTCATGAGTACTAGGTCTAGGATATTTGTACCTCTGTTTGGAGAGCTTACTAGTTGCTCCTGGATGTTTGCATTAATGAAGTCCAAACACCTCTGAGCAAGTGAATTATGGTTCGTATAAGTATCTTGGTTTATGGAGGCGTACTTGAAGTCACCCATAAGTATGATGTTAGGCTGAAAGTTAACAGATATCTGTTGGTTTATGTAGGTGTGGTTTTCCAGACTCATGTTAGGGTATCTATAGCCAGCAAGTATATGACAGGGAGTCATAACTCTGGTTAGTTGGGTATGGAGCAGCTCAAGCTAGTCATTTTGTTGGACCAATCTAGCAGTGTACTTGTCCTTTATGAACACTGAGACACCTCCTCCCTTTGTTTTATCTTGAGCTAAGGGGGATCGAAATGCATGAAAGGCATTGTATCCTTTGATAGCCGGGATACTTTCCATGTTTTTGTGACTGCACATATGTCTGCATTCTCCAGGGTGAGGAATGCCTCTAGGGAGTGCAGTTTTTTAAACTACTAGCATTGAGCAACAGTACCTTTAGGTAGACTTGAGTGATTTTTATTATGCTGGGGGTTTCAAAACTTGGCATGGCCTAAAAAGGCATTATGGGGATTTTGCCAGTATCCGGAAGACAAGTGTGGACAATTGCAAACTATCTCTGGCAAAGCAATGTGGTTTGTCAATTGTGTCCCCTGGCTGACAGATCCCCTTGTGACACCAGAAACAAAGCCAATTGTTGAAGTCAATGATTTTTTGCTGGTAGTCTGGCATAATTATTGGTGAAAGTAGGATGTTACTCAAGGATAGATTCATACCTGCCTGGGACGCATATTCAGAGAGATCCATCTTGTCTCTCTTCATGTAGTCCAGTGAGGTACATCTTAGGTTGTTTACTCCCACATGCACTATGACCATGTCATATTGGTACTTGTGGTTTAAAGACATAAGTGCATGAGTGATCTGGCAGATCTTGGCTCCAGGAAGAAAGCTCACTATGATCTTTTCCTTGTTTAGCCTAGTAAGAGGGGCATCAATATGTCTTACAATGGAATCCACAATAATTAGAATATTTTGCTGTGTGGTGTATTGCCTTATAGGTTAGAAAGTGGAGCTATTATGATTTTCAGAGTTGTGTGTTGTGTGAGCTACTGTCTTTTTGAGTGTACACGGGGACACTGAGAGATGCTTGTATGAGGTCTTGATTGTTTAGGTAGATTACAAGTGCGTACCTTTGCATATGTGGGTCTATGTGTTTGTTTCTTAGTGTTGATAGTGAATCTTTTGGCTGTAATGCTGACAACCTGGTTTGTATTTTTCATGTGTGTATGTGACAGCTTTGCCTTCAATGACATGTATCTACATCTCTCACACACAGTGTTTGTATGTTCTAAAATTAAATGGTTATCAGTGAACATGAGGCAATTACTACACTACCTCAGGATGCCTATATCCACTAGGCCAGAAAAACAGATGACACGGAAGTGTCTATCCATTATGCCAGATCCTTAATAGATGGAAAGGAATAGGGGAGAGTCACTTAAAGGTCTAAGTGAGAGTGTTTAGTAGTGTACAGTTAAATGACCTGCAGTGGTGCTGCCTTCTGCACAAACTGGCAGCTGTTTGAGCAGCTATAAACAGCAGGAGACTGTGGAGAGCATTTACTACATATGATTTAAAACTAGAGAGGTTTGTATAATATACAAGGCATGGATAACTATGTTTGCATGACGTGCAAATGCAAGGCTGTTATACAAGCAGGATTAAAGACTTTAACACAGAAAAGCCCTCAGGCCAATCAAATAAATACAAAATAAGCTTTCCACCAGCAGTTCCTGACTCGTATGGGTGGAATCAGCCCTCTGCTCCCACAAGAGTGCAGGAAAAGCCCTCTAAGTATAAAACAAACTGGTTTTGAGCCCAGTATTAGGAATCCTTGGAAATAAGTTGACAAGCCTTGAGAAAAGATCTCAAATACAGAAAAATATATGCAAATTTAGGAGAACTTCTACAAACACAAAAAAACTTTGCAAAACTTAGAAATATTTTAGAAACTCAAAAGAACTTTGGCAAACTCAGCTTTTGCAGTATCAGAGGAGGTTAGGAAATATCAGTATACTATTAAAACGATCTATGAGAAGTACAAAACCAAACAGAAGGCATTTTTTGATTAAATGTAGGCTGAAAAACAATGATAAATTCAATCAACTCAATAAATGCAGTACAGAACTGATAAATAACATTGAGATAGTTACAGCCAGTGCAATATATATATATATATATATATATATATATATATATATATATATATTATATCAGCTCCACAGATTGTTTTAGATAACCCAAGGTCTTGTAGTCACAGTTGTCCAAGCCAGGAACAGGGAGGCTCTGAATAAATGAGGACAGTCTCACGAAAATGTAAGGCTTTTATACCAGCAGAATGAAAGACTTTTACACAGTTAAGCCCTCAGGCCAATTAGATAAACACACAATAAACCTTCCACCAGAAGATCTCAATTTGGATGGGTTGAATCAGTCCTCTGCTCCTACCAGAGTGCAGGAAAAAAACCCTCTTAGGTTCATAGGTTCATAGGTAGGTACTAAGCTATTGGCCCTAGGGCCTATATAAGTTTAGCCAAAAAGATGCCCTGGCTTTCGCCACCCAAGAACATTATTTTCCTGTGCCCTTGTCAAGCAGAGCCCCAGAGGTGATCCCCAGGATGAATTTCTTATTTCCCATGCAATCATCAAGATTTTTCTTGAAGAGTGCTAATGAGGAGCTTTGTTCGATATAGATGGGTAGTTTGTTCCAGAGTATGGGAAGTCTCTGGGACAGGAATCTATCCCTCCAGCATGTTCTGTTTATTGTGGTGACAAGGTTTAGGTGCCTAGAGTGTGTAGCTCAGAGGGATTGGGATTTCTTTAAGTGTAGCATGTCCAACAGCTCTGGGTTTGACATAGCTTTGTATGTTAGGCAGAGATCACCTCTGAGTAGGCGATATGTGACGGAGTAAAGCTGGAGTTTTTTGAGACAGTCAGTATAGGGCATCTGTTTGAGGCCAGTAATCCTCTTTGTGAGGTATTTCTGTGGCCTTTCCAGTTGTTGTAGATGTCGTGTGAGGTACATATGAAAAGGAGTGTTGTACTCTATAATGGGTCTAATGAGTGACGAGTAGAGGGTAATAATGACCTCCTTTTTCCTGGATGAGAAACCTTCTGTGATGAGGTGTGTCACGTAGAAAGATTTCCTGACTACTGTGGTGATGTGATTATCAAAGGAGAGACTACTGTCCACCTGTGTCCCAAGGTCTCTTATCACACTTTCGGTGTTAAGTAGACTACCGCCTATGTGTTAGCTCATGGATACAGAGTTTTTACCAAAGGGGATGACAATGCAATTTTTGGCATTGAGCTTGAGGCCCTGGCTATGACACCAGGCATTGGTCTCAGTGAGGCTCTTTTGTAGGATGTCCACATCATTAGGAGTTTCGATTTTGCAGTCATCTGTGAACTTCATTAGCCAAAGACCTTCTGTGTTCGCCTGTCCTTCAGAAAAGTAGATACCAAACAGGAGAGGACCCAGGACTGAACCCTGTAGTACTCCACTTGTCACTGATCTGAAGTCAGATTTGGAGTCTGCTACTTTCACAGTGTGGGTTCTGTCAGTGAGCCAATTGGTAACCCATCTTGTGACATAGGGATTTATACCTAGGTTAGTGAGTTTATCTATGATTCCAGAGTGGGGGATGGTGTCAAAAGCCTTGGCGAGATCTAGATAGGCTGTGTGAACCACCTTACCCTCATCTACAGATTTGGTGACTGGGTCAAAAAAGTCTATCAGGTTGGGAGACATGATCTGCCTTTTACAAACCCAAATTGGAGATTACCAATGTCTTTGTTTATAAGTTCCATGATGATATGCTCCATGGCCTTACAGACCAGGCTCAATAGGCTAATGGGTCGGTATTTCCCGGGGTCCGTGGTGGCTCCCCCTTTGTGGAGTGGGATAATTGTCACTGTGCGCCATTCAGTGGGCACAAAGCCTGAAGTGAGGCTATGATTGAACATGGTTCTTAGGTGGGGTGCTAGTTCATTCTGTAGTTCATGTAGAACGCAACCTGGGATGTTGTCCGGTCCCATGGATGCTGTGTTCTTGGTTTGGAGAGTGCGATTTTTACCTGTGCAGCCATGATTACAGGAACTTTGCATTCTTCCAGCATAGAGATGGTCCCTTTAGGGGGTGAGACAGGGGTAAAGTTAGCACTGAACTTATCTGCCAGGATGTTGGCAATATCAGTTGGTTCTGTTTATTTAGTGCCATTGAGATGTAACTCAGAGCAGATCTGAGTGTTGCCATTGAGATTCTTGACATAGCTATAGAATGCTTTGTGATTGTCTTTAGAATCAATGGCAATTTTGTTTTTGTAACTAGCATTGGAGGATTTTATGAGGGATCTCAGCTTCTTACTGAGGCTGACCAGGGAGTTCCCCCAATCATGGGATTTTACTCTTTTTTGCAACAGTTTATTTTTTTTGTTGTAGAGTTTGTTTATGGCAGGGGACCTCCATATTGGCTTACTTTTTTTGGAGGATAGTATCTTGGTTCTGTTAGGGATAGCATGATCCATGCACTTGTGTAAATGCTTATAAAGTGCATTTCTGTAGAATTCAGCAGTCATACTTCTATTGTTCATCTGCATGTGTGTCGTGAAGTTTGCCACTTCTGTCTTAAAAAGCGTGAAGTTGGCTTTGGAGAAATTTTTTATGGTAGTTTTCCTAATGGGGTATGGGGGCGGGATGTGGATGTCTAGGGTGATTGGCTTGTGGTCGGATCTGACCAATGAGGAATTGACCTCTGGTGTGGAACATCGGTCACTCATGTTGGTAATGACCAGGTCTAGGATATTGTTGTCCCTGGTGGAGGTGTGGATAAGATAATCCAAGGCATTGGAATTTATGAATTCCAGAAAACGTTGATCAAAGGAGTTGGTACATGAGTAGTTTTTCCAGTTAATTGTGAGGTGGTTGAAATTGCCCATTATGAGGGTGTTGGGTTGTACCCTAATGTTTTCCAGTGTATCAAGAAATGAGGAGTGTGATTCCTTGGGGCATGGTGGGGGATCTGTAACAAGTTACAGTTTGGATTGTGGTCTTGCCCAGAGTTAGTTGCACTTGGATATTCTCGGATGCATTATGCTGTGCAACTAGCCTGGAGGTGTGGATATCCTTAATGAATATGGCTACTTCTCTGCCTTTAGTGTTTTGGTCCATGTTAGGTGTCCGGATGGTGTGGTATGAATTATAGCCTGGTAATGCAGGGGTGCTCTCTGGAGCCTTGAATTAGATCTCTGTCACTGCACAGATATCGACATTCTCCATTTTAAGGAGTGCCTCAAGTGAATGCATTTTGTGGTTTAAACTTCAAGCATTGAGTAGCATTACCCTCAGATTTTGCTTGTTTTTGCCTGTTACAGTGGTGAATTTGTCATTTGAACCTTGTCCAAAAAATGCACTATAGGGGTGGCAAGAGCCTTAGCCAGTATCTGGAATCCCAAGGGCGACAGGTGCAGGTCATCTCTGGCAAAGCCTCGTGGTCTATCGATCATGTCATTCCAGGCAGACAGATATTGGATCTCCTTAGAATGACACCGGAAGTTTAGGCAATTGTTGAAATCAATCATTTTGTCCTTAAACTGTGGTATCATTCTGGGTGATGGCAGGATGCTACTCAGTGCTAGGGTCATACCTGCCTGGGCTACAAGATCAGAGAGCTCCTCCATTTCTCTTTTCTTGTAGACCAGGGAGGTACATCTCAGGTCATTCACACCAGCATGGACAATGACAGAGTCATATTTGCACTTGTTGTGGAGTGACCTGAGAGCATGCATTATGTGTCAGATCCTGGCACCAGACAGGCAGCTGACAGTAACTTTCTCCTTGTTTAGCCTGGTGAGTGGAACATCAGTGTGCCTGACTATAGAGTCACCTATGACTAGAGGGTTAGGTAGGTTGTTATGCCTTTTGGAATGTGGTTGAGTGGAACACTGAGTTTGTGGGCTATGTGTCATTTGGGTTGTGTTGGGGTGGAGGTTGCTTGCATTTCTGCTTTGGAGGTCTCTGTTGTTTGAACAGATTTTTATTGAGAGCCTCTGCGAATGTAGGTGTGTGTTTTGTGTTTCTATGTGTCTGTTTTGGTGGTGTAGGTTTTGAGGGGCTATGTGATGAGTGTGGTATGGTGCAAGTGTTTACCTTCTCCTTTTGACTGTCTAGTCCAATCTTGGGTGAAGAGAGCTTTGCTTCCAGTTTGGCTATATAAGTGCATCTCTCATATGTTGTAGTGTTGAATGGTAGGAGGAGAGGGCTGTCTGTGTACATGAGGCAATTGCTGCATTGCCCCAAGATGCCCAGATTCATCAGGTAGACAGGAGAAAACACTGGGAGCTGACCCTTAGACATGCCTGGATAGGTGCTTATTTATTAAGTACTAAAAACTGTTTTCCTCTAGACAAGTAAGGAAAGTTGAGTGCTGTAGTAATTTGTAGCTTATTTAGTGCTTACAATGAGTTCTGAACAAGTACTGAGCTCAAAGAAACAGATTTGAGTGCTAAAACTAAAAAACTGGCTAGTTTTATGGGAGAATTTAAAGGGCAGACTTTATGGTGCCAGGAATAGTTTAACCTTAGCTAAGCAGCGATGCATGAAGTGTATATATATATATATATATATATATATATATATATATATATATATATATATATAACAGTAGCAAATGAGCAAACTGATTTAAACAAATTAACCAATAAAAAGCTGAAAACTATATATATATATATATATATATATATATATATATATATATATATATATATATATATATATATTTTTTTTATAACAGTAGCACATGAGCAAACTGATTTAAACAAATTAACCAATAAAAAGCTAAAAACTGAGCCCCATTCCAGCAGTCTTCAATCAGACAAGTTCTAACTGCACACTCCTTCCACTAGGGCGCAGGGGAACCTTCTCTAAAAAAAGATGGTCTGGATTAGTACTTAAGTTATAAAACCAAAGCTAGATTCAGCAGGTATGAATTTAGTCTATGCTACAGAAAACAAGACATACCAATTTCAGAAAGAAACAGTTCAAATAAACATGTAAAACAAACTTGTTTTGAGCTCAGGTGCAGTAACTATGGTTGCCAACTGTACAGAATTTTTCCGGATTGTCCGGAAATAAAGGCTGTTGTCCGGTTGTCCGGATTTCACAGTGAAAATCCGGAAAATTGTTTTTAGCAGCCTCGCCGCTCGCTCAGCACTTGAAAAAAAACTTGACTGGTGCCTGCCGAGAGTCAGACTGCTGATGAAATATCAGCGAGTTATACACTAGCAGCTCACAAGTTGTCACAACCCAACACCAGTGTCAACTAACCGTATTGTTGAGGTTGCTAAGCAACCATATATATGTGCATGCAAGCCATGGTGCCCATGCAGCATAGGCTATAGCATAGAGCTATAGACATTAACACATTACACACTACTAACTAGTTACTCGGTAACCGGACGGTGCCAGGTCTTTCTGCAAGGTGCATCATGCATGCATGCCCATTGCCCAGAAAAATTTCAGTTGCACAGTGCAGTGCTACTTGGTAGTGTGGACTGTGGTCTCGTCTGTCGGACTTGGAAGGCTGTAAGAGGAGGTGGAGAATGACACTCCTAATCCTTCCTCTTTAATCCTCTTCTGGATCGTATCCTCCCTGTCTGTGCAAGCAGCCGAGGATGAAGCCCCCGATCCCACCTCGGGTAAGGAGGCTAGTAGGAGCACGTCAACAACAGCAGACTGAGAACTCCAGAGGAGAGATCCAGTACTGTGCACACCCCAGAGTCCGTCAACATGCAGAAGAGCCAAATCACTGCCAGCTCCATCACTTCGTGTGTGATCGCATGACTCTGACCACAACGGAAAATGTCTATATCCATTATTACTATGACTAGAAAAAAAAGCCAGTTTAATTAATAATAGGGCCTTCATTTCTCAAGGTTGTAGAAGCAGCAAACACACTCACTAAACAGCCCCATGCCCCCACCCCCAGCAACCTAAAACCCTTTATTAAATATAAGAAAGCATCAATGCTGCAGCATCATGGTTTAAATTCAAAAATAAAGTCCACTCACGATTCCGATAATCCGATTCAGCAAACTCCTCATACTTATGTAAAAAAACATTCACGAATCACGCAGCAACACTCAAATCATTCAAATGCATTGCCTATTTGCCTTGTGTGTGACAGGAGGACTGCCTCAAAATATAATGGAAAAAGGCATTGCATTTGATGTTGTTGCTGGCTCCACTGCGTGAAAGTTTTTTTACATGAGTTTAGTAGTAGGCAGCCAGCAGAATGAATGAATGACATACTGATATAGATTAGATCCATCTGTAGTCTCCGTACTGTACTAGGCTAGCAGGTGGCACTGGTAAGCAGGAGGGTGGAGTAGTTCTTCTCAGTCCACAAAAGGCAAAAGCTGATGATGATCCGATCCCCATAATACACAGACATACTACTTGACAACAACTCTTGTTTTCTCTTTGCTTGCTTCCTTTACCCTGCACTGCAGTAACCAAACTGAGGCATTTCCCCGAAGGTGATTGGTTAATCTCAGTTTGCAAGTGAAAGCTGAGATAATCAATTACCACAGATTCAGCACCACGCCAGAATTGAAGAAAGCAAACAGAAATCCATGTTTGACAGCTACTGAGACCTCACGAGAGTGAGGCATGTATAAAAACACCAATGCAGCCAACATCCACCTTATGCAAAGAAAAAGTGAAGGTGACTGACTAGACTGTGTGGGAAACAACAATAAATTATCTTTTAGGCGGGAAGAAGATTAGAAGGGGAAGGATTGGAAGAACTTACTGTAAAGAAGTCAATTATTGTAGGTAAGTAAGTACAGTGTAATTTAATACAGACAGAAAATAACTTTCATTGCACAGAAGGTATAAAAAAACAATAAAAAATAAATAATACACAATAGCACAGTGCATTATTAATGGAATGGCATTGGTGATAATTTTTTTCATAGTAGTAAGTAAATGTGTGACAATACAGAGACGGATTCTAAATTTATAGATATATATTAATTATAGATATATTGTAAATTTATAGATTGGTAGCAGTGTGGAAGTGTGGAACAATGTGGAAAGTATAGTAAAATTGAAAACCAGTGTGAAAAAGGGAGAAGAAGAAGATATGGTGGTAATGGCAGTCGCATACCTCTCAACTGTACAGATTTCTGCAGAATGTCCAGATTTTTGCCTCATATTTTTGCCCTGTTCCTCTATTTTCCTGGCAAATCACTGGGATGCTCTTGCTCTCAGGATTGTAGTCACTAAATGACTCTAAATAATGACATACATTTGAATTTCATACTTCAGATCCTTCAGAAAAATGTATATGAAAACCAATCCTGTTACTCTAGCAACTTTCTAAAAGTTTATAAGAGCAATATTTAAAATATGTCCCTATTTCTACCCCCATGTTGTCAAGCTTTGTTCAGATTTTTTGCATTAAGAGGTTGAGAGGTATGGTCTAGTCTAGAGTTTAGCTGAAATGTAAAAGAAAGCATAACATTGGTGGTATTATATGTTTGTAGTTGTAGAGTTTTATCTTGGGAAAAGTGCAAGAGCAAATTTAGGTATTGGCCAGGATTCACAAAGCCTCCGTGTAAGAGTTAATAAGTCTTACACGGAGGCTGCAGTTAAATGGTGTGAAGTCAGCATGCCATGCATATTCATGAGGGCATGCTGACTCACACTCAAGGCTAACACGGTCCGTGTAAGAAAGTAGGGGTGTGTGTCCGCAGGGCGAGTCCTGCAAACGGACACGCCCCTAGAAGAGTCACAGTCCCGAAAGTAAACCCCCATGAGAGAGTCCGTTTAAATGTCAACAAACACAGCACAACACATGCCCCCACAGACTATAAACATAAAATGTAAAAATGAACAGTTTTTTTTTTTTTTTTTGTAATTTTTAAAAATGTTTGCCCGTAATTGCGCTCGTTTGTGCGGGTGTGCCCTTCGCTTAGCCACAGTTAGCAGTCAGTGGAAAAGCATATAAGATCTAAATATGCAAAATAAGCCACAAAGCAATAGCATAGCGGTAGAGATGTCGACCAAAGAGGAGGCAGTAACGGTTCGAGCCCCAACAACATCATTTTTTTTTAGTGAAATAAGCACGAAACAATCCCCTGACATATATGTACATATATATATATATAATTATATTTTATGTAAAATGTAATGAAATGGGCCATGTATTTCGAAGAAATGTGAGACAATAAAAAAAAAAAATTGTCAGAAGTGCCCATAGCTGAGCTAAGCTCTAACAAGCTGAGTATGACTGCCCGTAGGTGAGCAGTAGTTTAACAGGTGCAATATGAGCCCGGAGTTGAGCAGCGCTTTAACACGCTGAAACTGTGTGCCCGTAGCTGAGCTGAGCGTAATATGTGTGCTCATAGCCAAATGACGTGTAAACCAGCGTAACCCATTTGCGCGGAGCTGCGCACCGCACCAACAAGCTTACCGGCGGGTAACGTTGAGCAAGCTGTATCAAAACTGCCTTTACACAGACACACCTCCTAGACTGTGTAGACAGTCATAAAATAAAAAAAAAAGCAATGGCCAGGCTCGAACCCAGGATACCATGCACCATAGTCAAGGTACTGAGCCACTAAGCCATGACAGTTGCACTGAGAAATGCAATATTAGCATATATATATATAGGAATGAATGGAAAGAGAAGCATGACAAAGCAGGTTTTGTGAAGCTGATACATTTCCAAAATGGCCAATCACAGATAAGTGTGGGAAAAATGGCATATATAAGCCCCATAGGTGGGAATACACAGCATAACTGATTGTGGAAGCTATATGCAGTCAGGATGTCAGGTGTAGGAGAGGGTGGTTGCTTCCGAGCACAGCGGTGGGGCATTGAGGAGTCCAAATATATGGTTTGGCTCCTTGTCCACGATCATGAGGCTCAACTCATGCAGGGCCAGGTCCTGTGGGGAGTGTACAAGACTGAGGCATGGGACTGGTTGGCACATGATCTCACCAGTGCCACAGGAATACCAAGGACTGGTGAACAGGTCTGTCTCCACCATGCGGACCTGAAGAGATGAAAGCAGGACCAACTGAACCATTGGATCCAGGAGGCCCGGCAAATGCCCAACGCCCCACTACTGAGTAAGTATCCATGTAATTAAGTATTTAAGAAATAATCCTAGCTGATATTATGGAGATGTATATTCCAATATTACTTCATTTATATTATAGCTGCAGGTGTGCGTTCTGCGAATCAGCGAGCCTATGCCGATAGGCTGGTGCGGTTGTGCCACCAGGCAGGTTAGTAATTATTTTCCTGCAATTGTTATAAAATATAAGTGGGACAGCTTACAAAAGAGTTCAGTGTAGTTACTTATTAATAAAGTTCAAGTAACAGGGTAAGAGAGATTCTGCTAGTACTGTGTGATTAGATAAGTGATGCAGCCCGTAATCCAGAAATAAAAATGAAACAAGTCTGAAATAGAGATGTTCCACCTGTATTGTAATAGTAGACAACCTGCTGCAAGCTGTAAATTACTGCTAAACAAGCTGTGTGAAATACATCCCCGTTTCAAATCTGACACATGACACAAGTGAATCTGTTGGAAAGGATTGTTGCAACCAAGTAAAACATGTTAATATAGCCCAGAATTAAGTACCATCCTTCTTCTTCCGGCTTTTTCCCGGTTAGGGGTCGCCACAGCGGATCGCCTTGTCCGCACATCGAATGGCAGTGGAGTTTTACGGTGTCGAGTTGCCAACCCGGCGCCCAACCTTCCACAGAAGGCACACTCACACGCACACCTAGGGCCAATTTAGAGTGTCCAATCCACCTGCAGCATGTCTTTGGGATGTGGGAGGAAACCGGAGCACCTGGAGGAAACCCACGCGACCACAGGGAGGACATGCAGACTCCGCACAGAAGGCACCCCAGCCGAGGATCGAACCGGAGAACCTCTTGCTGTGAGGCGGCAATGCTAACCACTGCACCACCGTGGCCACCCTAGAATTAAGTACCATCCTGAATTGTAAAAATGAAACAAGTGAGAGTGTGAGAAAGAGGTATGAATCCACCAAGAAAGTTGTAATAACTCCTGAATAAAGTATACTGCAGTCAGTACATAATGAAATGAATGAGACAGGCACAACCAAAGAGTGAAATGTGTGTAATAAATGACTGAAGCTGGAATGTCTGTCCCACAATTTGGATATGTTGCTGTACCCTTGCAATATGGAGACAGTATGGTTGTATGAAATACCAAACATCTACAGTTGTCTAGAGCCATATAAATCAAATGTAGCAGGATGCTGTAGCTGAACAGAGCCAAATATAAACGTGTATGAATAAAAATGCAATGTATATTAATGTAGCAGTAACATTCCCATCACCAACATACCTAAGGTTACATATAGGAGACTGCAGTAAGACCTGTAGGGTATATATATCTGCAGCTACTAGAAATGTACAGCATATGTATAGATATTTGAAGTTGTTAATTAAATATTTCTCCACTCTACCCTGTATTCACAAATAATCCATTCCACTTCAAATGGGTATGTGTATTCACAATTAATTCCTCTGGACATTTGTCCTGTTGGTTCATACATATTTGCATGTATGTTGATGCATGTGCCCTGTTCACATATCCAAACCTGATGGCCTGTTGCCATCAATCAACCCTGCATGCTGTTGGATTGTGTACTGTTGTTCAAAATATGCATGTGTTATGCTTGCTGTTCAATGTTTGCAATTCATGGGTGTTGGGTTAATGGGAAAACTAATGCATGCTGTTACAACTAATTTTGAATGGTATTGTTTGTTACTAACCCAAAATTTCATAAAATATTGCTAAACATAGGACGACAGGGAAGGCGGATTCCAGCGGATCCACCTCTCCCACCTCAGCTGGCGAGTGCACCTGACACTAGTGCCCAGGCCGGACCCTCCTCTGGTGTCCCCGTGCCACCTTCAGGTGGAAGCGCTGCAGGGAATGGGGCTCATCCCCTCTCTGCAAGCGTGGCCGGAGGAGACCGTCCACTCACCCCCATAGTGTCCGGTCTGTGGTGCGAAGGGAGATCAGGCATTCTGTGCTTGATCCCCTATGCCAGCTTGAGGCACAGGTGGCACAACTCATGGGCGTGCCTGCTGCCTGTCCTACACAGCCCCCAACACAGCCCTGTCCTGGGCAGTGAAGGCGCAGTGGCAACTGCCCATGGGTGGGGATCTCAGTTCCACTGTTGGCAGCTGTGGACTCATGGGCTCGCGATATCCAAACATCCGTCCCCGTCAATTGTGTTTCCCCACCACTTGTGTCATACTCCGCCCCTGTATGTGTCTTGTTTGTCTTGTCTGTTAACCTCCCCTACCTACCTCCCCAAATATACCTACTTCCTGTACCTGACATTCCACTCTCACCTGAAAAAAAAAAAAAGGGCACTCTGTACCCGCAAAAAAATTACGCCCAATACATAGCTGCCCATTTTGCAGGCATGTCTGCTGGACATGTGAACTTGTAATTACAATTGGCTGTACAACATATTTTCTTGTCCTCACCCCTCTCTCAGGAGTGGAAGGTTTCAAATTTCGTACCAAATTACACATGTATGCACAGCTGTTGCTGATAAAGAAATGGGCAGCTATTGGCCTTTCCTACACCCTTCCTGCAAATCCCGAGCTTGTTTTCCTACTGTCCTACCCACTTTGTGCCCCCTTTTTCACCACTTTCCTATCTCCCCATTTTCATTTCTTTCAAAGAAATTAGCACGGGTATGCACAAGAGTAAGCACTTTTAAGCAGTTGTAAGTGGGTATGCGCTGGTGTGCGCTTAGCTACGCATGTGCGTGCGAAGCTAAATGCCAGTGCGCATGCGTGAGCTCCGCGCAAACCAGCGGTAACCCACTTACAACTGCTTAAAAGTGCCTTAGTCACTCTGAATGACAAGGCCTGTAGTCTGCTCAGAAGCAAAATAAAATCCCAGGACCTTGGAAACACTAGTCTGCATGACTTACCACTAAGCCATGAATACTGTACAAGAACTTTATGCTGAAAGCAATATATCATGAAATAGTAGGACTAAATATAAAGGGAATACAGGAAGGCTATTACACAAAGCATTTCAGGTATCATTACTGGCAATTCTTGTGGATTTTTATACATTAGTGTGGGAAGAGAAACAGCCATGCTAGTTGGTAGCTAGTAGGCAATAATGTCACAATAGCACTTTGCAAGCCACACACATTATCAGAGCAGGATAAACACAGCCATATTTGAATACGTAAGAGGCCAGACCTATGAACTGTGACTGATTTACAGGGATGTCCCTGATTTGAAAACAAATGTTAACTGTACCCCACTGACTCCCTGTGAAATGTACTAACAGTAGGCAGAAAGGTGTTACAACCCATGTAATGGTAACTATCAATTACTGAAAGTATGCACTACTTGCACGTCAGAAATGGTGTAGTAATACATATGCTCAAAGTAACCCATAGTCACAACTGCAAAATATCTGAAAAACATCATGGGTGTATCCCACTGATATGTACCATTCCCTGAGGCTGATAAAAGATGCAACTGAGAGTATCTGAGGCCTGCTCAGCAGCATAATCAAATACCCTTCTAGGTGTCAAGCCCCACACCTTGGCCAGACCACACTGCATGCAGTACCACCCTATCACAACAAACACATAGGGAATTGCTGCTCAAAGAGATATAGCAAGCATTACAAGGTGTGAATGTAAATGGAAAATAGGGAAGCCATAGCAACACATTACAGTAAAGATACATAGCAGGCATACATGCAGTGAATGTAAAGGCCAAATAGTGAAGCCATAGCAACAAATTGCAAGAGCCACTGCTATATACCAGTTACACCACAAGTCCCACAGGAAAGCATACACACCCATATACACAATATTAGCAGTCTTAGGTGTCAGTTTACATACACACTGAGAAGAAGAAACTGGAGTAAGGAATACTCAGGTTTCAGTACAACATGCATTGCAGTGTCTACAACACAGCCTGAAATATGAGAGACATACCAACCTTTACACTCACAGAACAGTGTCCACAGCAAACCATGATGGTCCCCACCCTGATAATCTGAATGGGCTACACCTACCTAACATAACATTTTATAGCACTGTCCTGAAATCACAGTGAGAACTGCAATCACTCCACAGCAGGCTGCATGCAATTAGTAAATGCTGGCTAACAATTGGTGCAGAGACCATCACATGGACATGTGCAGATAACTACAAAAGCATCCTGTACTCCCAGTCCACACATGCAATACTTTCATTGCACCATCTGGAGTTAGAGAGAGAGAGAGAGAGAGAGAGAGAGAGAAAATATATATAAAACAATAAAACAAACTACCGGTCAACAGAACCTGACACTGCCAACACAAACTGCAACTGGCAAGAGAAGCAGCAGCAGGCCAACCAGCATAAAGCCATCACAAACAGCTGTAACAAACAAAGGTTATGTAAAGTAATAATACAAAAGTCTACTTACTGTGAACCCCCCATATGTGTTATCGGTCTGTATCTATATATATGAAGATGTGCATAGGGCAGGGGACATACTGCAACTGTCACTGAAGGCTGTACATACATATGTATGTGAAGGTTACTATGTGCACATATCAATGTAGGTTGTAGTGCAACGTACAATGTAGGTTGTACAGTAATGGATGTTTAGCAGTACGTTAGTGTGTGTATACGTATGTGTCAATAAAAGGTTTATATATATATATATATATCTATTATATGTATACGTATGTATATTTATATATGTATATATATATATATATATATATATATATATATATATATATATATATATATATATATATAAAATATGCATATATGTATACATAGATAGAGAGGGATGTAGAAATAGAGAGACATATATAGATAGAATATGTACATACGTATATATCTAATACACACATACATATATAGATATATGTAGATACATATACATATACAGACAGATCTGACTGTCTACAGATATGTATGTATATGGCTATCTCTCTCTCTCTCGCTCCCACCCCCTCTTTCTCTTTCTCCCCCTCTCTCTCCATATATATATGTATATATATATATATATATATATATATATATATATATATATATATATATATATATTTATATATACACACACATATATATCTATATATATATATATATATATATATATATATATATATATATATATATATATATATATATACTGAGTGAGGCACATGTGTGCAGATGTATTGCAACAGGTGCCTGGTGACAAAGGCATGGAGTGAACACCAGTGTGGATACTGGAGTACCATACCCCATTCCAAAACACTTACATCACTAACCACCACATATGTGGTTGCCTCCCTACTACTGCATGTGTCAGGAGGGAACATGGGCAACAAGTGTACAATAGGCTCCCCATTGATATTCACAGTGGCACACTAGTCCTGTAATACCTGTGCATGGTATGTGTCAGCAGACATGGCGTGTCAGCTATGGAAATGTAGGTCACTGTACCCCTCTACACCCCACAATGTCCTACACGGTATGTACCTCCCATGACAGCTACATAAATGGAGAAGGACACAGTCATACCTAAGAAACTGTGACAATGCACTCAAACACATTACCTATGCAGACTGACTGACAAGACCACAGAGCACACTCATACTACCTACACAGAGGTTACCACTGTTGGATATACATAGTTAAGTCACACCCATGACAGTTGCCCAACAACCATGGTAACACCTCACAACATCCACAACCTAAATGACCTATGTCTGTCATCCTTGTCACCGCAGTAAAGAGCACATGGTGGAGGTACAGGTTCCTACCTACAGATAAGACATGCCCCAGAGTAAACCACACAGCATTAAGAAACAAGGCTCCCCATGAGTAGATGTCAGACATACCCCTGCTGAATGTTATGCAGATAGGTAATATGCCATATGAGTCACCCTGTGCAACTGTTTGACAGGAGCAGGTACAATCACATCACATGTGTCACAAGGGGCAGGGTAGCATAACAGTATGCTGCTGTAGGCCCAGGGCCAATAGCATACTACCTACCTAAGACACAATGCACACACACAAACCCATTGCAAACCAACTATGTGAGGTGGAATGAGTGTGCCACTGACTGTGTGCATGTTCTGTAATGGTGTGATTGCTCATCATGACTGTCTGTCTGTCATGGTAGTGTGTGTCCTTGGTGTGAGGTCAGAGACAGATGTGTGAGATATTGGGATACATAGTACATTGCCATATGTTGTGCTGTGCTACCCTGTATATGACTGCGGTGTAGGTAGGGTTATGGCAACAAAGAGTTGGGTGCATTACCAGTGAAATATGTAATGTGCATTGCATGCAGTGCATGGGTTGATAATGTTCCCCATACAGTACATTGATACAAACCCCCAGTGTGAGGTCGTGCATTGGACCTGAAACAGTGTGCTGACTGCTGGAGTATACTAGTTTGTCGTATGGAGTGTGCCAGGTACTGTCACACAGTTGTCAGCTGAGCACTGATACCTGGTCATTTACATGTGTATCCCCCAATAGACAGACAGATGCTATATATGGCAGTTTAGTGATATCACTACAGTAGAGTATTATGTGTGCCATAGCACTTGCTGACATATTTTTCTTTTCCTTTCCAGGGCAATGGTTCACCAACGTAACCCGACCTACTCTGCTGCGGAGGATGAGGAGATACACCAGAGCCTGGTGCGGGATTTTGCAATACTCTTTTCCCGCACCAGCCAGAACCAGCAGGAGAGGGCTGCACTGTGGCAAGACCTGGTCCATTGGGTAAATGACATAGGCATCCATAACTTGACATATGAGCAGGTACACCATCACTGCAGTGATTTAATTAGAAATGTCTGTCAGCGTGCATCGGATATCCACAGGCAACAACTTGCCACAGGTGGTGGGGTGGCTATAAATCCCCCCCTCACCAGACTGGAGGGGCTCCTCCTAAGTGTTGTGGCTCCAGCCCAACAGCAACAACAGCAGCACAAATGCATAATGATGGAGGCTGGAGCCACCCAGCAGCAGGACTTGGAGCATGCAGGTAACATGCCATATGTATAGTTGACTGTTCTGTACACTGGTAGTTTATGCATGTGTGAGGTGTGTCCTCGGTTTGTAGCTGTTATCATGGTAATTATTGTGCAAGAGTGATATTCTCAATATCAGCAGTAGACCTGTGAACGCCAACTGTTGTACTACTGAACTGTATCATACTCACAGTATCAAAGGCACAGTAGTGCCCACTGACAATAAATGTCTTATTTGTGCAGGTCCCTCTGGTGTAACAACAAGGCAGCCAATCCATGCTGGTGAGTGTGTAATAACAATACCTTTAATACTCTTGATACTAATAGTAATAATAGGCTCAGACAGTAGTGCTATGTGTTTGATTGCAGGTGTGTTTGTGTCTGTGTGTTGGTATCTCATATACTGAGGGGTGTGCATGTGTTCATGTGTGCATATGTGCATGTGTGCATGTGTTCATGTGTGCATGTGTGCATGTGTGCATGTGCTCATGTGTGCATGTGCACCTGTGTGCATGTGTGCATGTGTGCATGTGTGTATCTGTGGTAACATTGTGTACACATTGTAAACTGTGTTTCCTGTCTTCCTCCCACAGGTTCTGGTGCTGCTCTGGTGTTGTGCAGCAGGGAACCTGAATCAGCTGGTGTGGATAGTGATAATGATGATACCTGTGTAATGGCACAGGGAGGTGTGCCAGGGTCCGTCGTTGGTCAGCCAATTGACAGTACACAGCTGTTAACCCCATCAATGCGCACAGTCATCCTGCCAATACGTCCTTTGTCACCAATGTCCCTAGGTGATGGACAGGATACAGTGGGCATTGACCAGGGTAATGTGGTATCAGTGGCACATGCATCCCCTCACAGCAGCCATGGCCAGAGTCCTGACATGGTACCACACAGGCAGATGTCCAGGGGTTCTCGTGGGAGCATCCATGGGCATACTGCCCCTGTCAGACGTGCCCACAGGGGTCTTTCAACCTCAGCTATGTTTCGGGCTGTAATGTAGCCACAGTCACGTATGGAACGGTACACCAGACAGGGTCTGAGAGAGCTGAGAGCATATCGCACAGCTATGAATGACACTATACGTGATGTTGCGGCTGCCATCCGTAATTTCACCGAGGTCATTGACAGATGTTGGGGGGACACATTAGATCTGTTCCACAACTACATGTCCATGAGCCAGGGCAATGCAGGACGGTTGAGGCATTGATGTGGGTGTATGCCAGCAACAGCAGCAGCTGGCAGTCGTCGTGGATGACAACAGGCCCACAGCTGCTCCCATAGTGCCAGCAGCAGCCCCAGCAATGCTGGGTCTGTGCTGTCATCAGACCACCCCAGGAGACCACGTGCACGTGGCTCTGGACAGTCCCAACAGGGACCTGTCTCCAGTCACCAACTACCTGCTTCTGATGACAGTACCCAGTATGGTTTAGTACCTGATATGGTCTGTAGCATCCCTGCCAGGCACAGGTACCGTGTCCGTGGCCAGAAACAGTGATCTGTATGACCTGGCAGGTACAGTCTGTGGCTGTCCACAAACACCCGTATATGGCAGCCATGAGGTGGAACTGTGTGCATGCATACACACATGCGAAATGCTAACACCTAGGGCTAACACATACATGCACCCACTGCATTAACATTGCCCCATCTTGTACTGTTGTCCTGCACTAACACACACACACACATACATGTCGATTGGTTGCATCATAGGCAGACTCAGGCATACCAAGTACACACCCTGTGCATATGATGAAACTGTGCCACCTCCTGCAATCTGTAACATCGATGCAGGAACAGGTTAACATGGTGCTGATGCACAGGGTGACTACATAGAAGTGTAGTAATATTATCATGTTGTCAACAGTACAGTGTAATGATATCATTGTGGGTATATCCCAGCATGCCTGATGCAGTAACAGTAGGATTGTCATTGTATTGTTTTCTACACCCATAGTAATTACCATAGTGTAATGTCTGCACATCTTTGCATACTGGTGGTAAGGCTGTAAACAGAAGGCCACCTACATAGGTAGCACAGGGGATAAGAAAAATGGAAGTAATGATACTCAATGATGGACATGTAGACCGCAACTTGCATGCAGTCCACACTCGACTCTGCATGGAGGATGTTGATATCTGTGCAGTAATACACAACAGGTTCAAGACTCCCAAGAGCACCCTAGCACTACCAGGTCACACCTCATACCATGCTTGACAGCCCCAAAACACAGAACTAACTTTGACAGGAGGGTGAGTCTCATTAAATGTCAAGGATACTGTGGTGGCAGGACAGGTAGCATACATCCTACTGCATTGGGAACTGCTGAGTGAGGGCTCAGTGTCTGTTATTCGAAATGTGTATTAGTTCATGTTTAAGCGCTTGGGTTTCAGGCCAGTTATTCGACATTACGAAGGTACATAGTCTGTACACTTGTGGGATGTGAGACTGGACCCTGCCCGTCTGACCTGTGAATTTCTGGGTAAAGGCTTATAGTGCCTGCATATTTCCACTGTTTCTTACTGGAAGTGGTACATCTTGTTTGCTGTAGCATAGACTAGATCCAGGCCTGCTGAATGTAGCTTTGTGTGTATACTTGTTTGCTTGTTATTTCCCTGAAACACTGATTCCACCTGAAATGCAGCTTTACAACACCTCTTTGGATCCCTAGTGACATCTGTATTGCTTACTGTACTTATTTCCATGTTTCACTTGACAGAATGTCACTGTTTGTCCTGTTTGCATGTAAGTTGCCTGTAACACATTGCATATGACTTACCTGGCACTTGCTCACTAAAGCATTTATATATGCCAGTACTAACAAATCAAACGCACTACACCCTCACATACTCACCTTGAGTACCTTTGTTCCTCATTGGCCCTATGTGTTGTTAATTATTAAAGTATTCACAATACTATGCTAGCCTGTCCAAAGGTCAGTTGTCAATCTCCTCTGTGGTCCAGTTGGTGAATCTGTGAGTCATGTGGCAATGTTACAACTGCCTCATGGACACAGACAACCCTCTCCCCTTCCCATAAACTTCCAACACATGTGAGAGATGCAACCACATAGCCATACTGGGGGCTAAGCTCTCTCAACTCAGTACTGGCAAAACCTGTCAGGTGGAGAAGGAAACTACAGTCACTACAATACCAGTCTCACATAGACCTACCACGACAGCAATCCAACCACAGAAACACACAGAAACATACTTGGAGTCTCAAAATAGAATCCTGCCTAAGCAGCAGACACCTCCGAAGCAGACACACAAGCAAACGTTACGCCAGAACAGAACATGTGCAACACATAGCTCACAAATCCAGTATGCCAAACAGTCACAGCCCGTATGGCTAACCAACACACCTGATAGACTTGTAATAGGTACCTCTATTGTCAGGTACACTGAGGTCCCGCTCACCAGGCTGAACAAGGAGAAGGTCACGGTGAGATGTCTGTCGGGCACTATGATCCACCACATAACACAAGCACACAGGTCACTCCAAGGCATGTACATATATGACTCAGTCATTGTCCGTGCCAGTGTGAATGACCTGTGATGTACCTCCCTGGACTACATGATAGGGGACATAGAGGGGCTCTCTGAGCATGTAGCACAGGCTGGTATGACCCTGACCTTGAGTAGCATCTTACCCTCACCAAGAATGCTGCCACAATATGAAGACAGGATGATCAATTTCAACAATTGGCTTATGTTTTGGTGTCATTCAAAGGGGATCCAATGCCTGTCAGCATGGGATTACATGCTTGACAAGCCACGATGCTTTGCTAGGGATGGCTTGCACCTGTCACCCATGGGCCGTTGGATATTGCCAAAGGCTCCTGCTACACACATAGTGCCTTTTTTATGCAAGGCTCAAAAGACATAGCCACCTCCACAGGTATCACAAGGGATAGGACAGTAATAGTAATGCTACTCAATGCCAGCAGTGTAAACCTCAAGATGCATGCACTGGAAACTGCCCTAAGCATGGAGAACATCAATATCTGTGCAGTAACAGAATCCTAGTTCAAGGCTCCCAGGTGCACCCCATCACTGCCAGGTTATACCTCATACCATGTTTGTCGTCCCCTAAACATGCACCGAACCAGAACAGGGGGGAGTATCCAAAATCATCACAGATACACACACCTCCAGGTTGGTGGCACAGCACAAAGCATCAGAGACTATCCATGTGCAACTAACAGTGGGTAAGACTACCTTCAGGTTCATAGCCTGCCACACACCACCCTTCCATACCCAGGAAACCCACTTGGCCTTCCTGACAACACTGGAAATATGAAGGTCTCTCCAAACACCATTATATCAGTGGACTGCAACTACCCAAACATAGAGTGGGAGCATTACTCTAGCTCCAAGATCCTAGCTCACAGGTTCCTAGCATTTATTCACTCAATTGCTATGGAACAACTTGTTACCACTCCCACAAGAGGGGAAAACATGCTGCACCTGATAATCAACAACATGTGGACTATATGCTCCAGACCAGACGTGTATCCCTCACTGGTAAGATGACACCATACACAACTCTCACTGTATATTCACATACCAAATGCAGCCCCTGCACAGAAAACAACAGTCATAAAGTTGTGTAATGCAAATTCCATGTATTCACATGAGGCAGGCTTCAGACATGGGAACTATTGAAGGTCACAGGTACATATGTGTATGTGGCACACACATACATCATATGTGCATTGACATTACTGATATAATCTATGTCGTGCAATATTAGGAGCAACACCCCACACACATGGACAAACTGTGTGACAAAAACACACATGGCATTTGTAGGATTCAAACCCCTACTTAGCTGTGTTATGACACTTGTGAGAGACACAGTAGCAGAGTGCGCTATTCAAATTACTTTGAGGCTTCCTTTCTCCTGCTGTACTTATAGGGTGCTGACATCATCAGTGTTTAGAAGGTGGAATATGCATCATGTGGTGTGTTCTTCTAGTTGCCAAAAGGGACATTTCTCTTTCACATAGAATTTCACACACCCTAATCCCCCCACATTCACACTGCGCATTTGCAGAATTTAAACCCCTACCTAACTATGTTATGATACTTGTGAGAGATGCAGTAGCAGAGCGCGCCATTCCAATTACTGGGAGGCTTCTTTTCTCCTGCTGTACTTATAGGGTGCTGACATCATCAGTGTTTAGAAGGTAGAATATACATCATATGGTGTGTTCTAGTTGCCAAAAGTGACATTTCTCTTTCACATAGAATTGCACACACCCTAATCCCCCCCACATTCACAGAAACACAGAGCATTTGCAGGATTCAAATCCCTATCTAACTATGTTATGACACTTGTGAGAGACGCAGTAGCAGAATGCGCTATTTCAATTACTGGGAGGCTTTTCTTCTCCTGCTGTACTTATAGGGTGCTGACATCATCAGTGTTTAGAAGCTGGAATATGCATCATGTGGTGTGTTCTTCTAGTTACCAAAAGGGGCATTTCTCTTTCACATACAGTCGTACACACCCTAATCCCACCACCCACATTCGCACACACACTGAGCATTTACAGGAATCAAACCCCTACCTAACTATGTTACGACACTTGTGAAAACCACAATAGCAGAGTGCGCTGTTCCAATTACTGGGAGGCTTCCCTTCTCCTGCTGTACTTATAGGGTGCTGACATCATCAGTGTTTAGAAGGTGGAATATGCATCATGTGGTGTGTTCTTCTAGTTGCCAAAAGGGACATTTCTCTTTCACACACCCTAATCCCCCCGCACATTCACACACTGAGCATTTGCAGGATTCAAACCCCTACCTACATTATGACACTTGTGAGCGATGCAGTAGCAGAGCGCACTATTCAAATTGCTGGGTATAACTTCTGCTCCTGACATATGTATAGTGTGCTGATGTCATTATTTATGAAGACGTATGTACATCTCTTACTATCCATCAGTAAGGGGGAGAGCATATATATGCATTAACTTTGCAGAGGCAGAGTGGCCTACTGTACTGTGGAGGCAGACGCCAAATACACTGTGGATAAGCTTATGTATTCCCTAGGGCAAACAGCCTAGTATTGACCTCTACAGCCATATGTTTACTTGTCAGATGCAAATCTCTGTTGCTGATAAACTGTTTGTGGGTCTTTATTGCTATAGCTTTCCCTATCTCTATGAACAACTTGTGTATCTGTGGAAGATGTTTGAATATGACAGGGATCCAGTACTTTACTTATGTCTCTGTTGTCATTTAACTGTGTGCACTGGGCAGATTGCTGTATTGTGGGTGGTTCCTGGATTAACACATACAAATGCCAGATATGTGTGTGCAACTGCTGAACTGTGACATGGCCTAAGTGTGTGAGTATGCCCAGTTCATGGTTTATATGGCTTGTTGACTGACACATGTCTCGTTTATCAAAGTTTGCGAGCATGCCCAGTGTGAGCTTTCCATATGTTGAGATCTGTGGTCCAACACATTTGTGGTTGTGTGTGGACTTAATCTATATTTCACATGTACAGTTGTGTGTTGGACGTCATGTTGTGTTCTTACTGCCCAACTGCTTTGTGTCTGAACCTAACAGACATTATGCTGTGCCTGCAGGGTTGCCATGGGATAGTTTGCATACAGTTGTCAACATCCTTTCATACTGACCAAACACTGTACTGTCGTATAGTGTACTGGTTCAGTACTTTCACTGTGGTGGACAGTATCATCGGTTTCACTCCTATCACTGCTTGAAATATTTATAGTGAGCACACCACACTGGTTAAGGGCCAGTTGTGCAGATATGACCATGTTGCATTTTGTTCAGATATGGATAACTTAGAACAGGATTGTCCAACATTGTTAATGTATTCCACAACTTGGGTGGACATTGACAAACACTGGCTATGTGCCCTAGGCCATTTCTAATGCTAGTCAGAGAGTGTTTGTCCTTCAACACACATTTTTACTGGAGTTTGCCATGACATATTTCAAGGTTAGTGTGCTGTGCCTCTGTCTACCCATGACATACAGGTGATATCCAGGATAAACCTACCATCTCCCATCCAGTCATCATGATTCCTCTAGAAGAGAGTCAATGAGGGACTCTCTGGCTGACCTGTATTGGGAGTTTAGTCAAGAGTGGAGGGAGCTTCTGGGTTATGGATCAATCAGTACAGCATGTCCTATTTATGTCAGTGCTGGGGTTCAGGCCTATCATGTGCATAGGTCACCAGCATTCAGATTTTACAGGGTGCCGCATGTCCATTGATTCCAGCTTGGTCATGGCTTTATACATCAGGCACAGATCACCTCTAGCCAGGCAGTATGGCACTGTGTGGAGCTGCAGTTTGTTTAATCAGGTAACACATGGCATCTGTTAGTGCTTTTCGATCCTCCTGGTGAGGTACTTTTGGGGTCTTTCCAGTTGATGCAGGTGTCTGCTAAGGTACATCCCACAAGGGCCATTGTACGCAATTGTGAAGCTGATGATGGATGACTGGAGAGGCACAATGACCTCCCCTGACATAGATGCGCTTACCTTCATGATTAGGTGGGTATATGGTATGTTTCTGTAGGTATGTTTCTGTAACCACTATGGACACATGGTTGTCACATGCAGGATATCTATCACCTTGTGTCCCCAGGTCTCTTATAGGTTCATAGGTTCATACTAGGCTATCTGCTCAAGGGCATTTATAAGCCTAGCCAGAGTTTTCTGGCTTTCGCCACCCCTTTAGTTTGGAGGATCCTATGCCCATTATTTTGCTGTGCCTCTGTCAAGCAGTGACACTGAGATAATCCCTGGGGTATATCTGCGATCTCCCATCCATTGGTCAAGATTTCTCTTGAACAAAGCCAGTGAGGTGCTCTGCCTCACGTACCAGGATCTTGTTCCACAGCATAGGGAGTCTCTGGGTGATGAATCTGTCCCTCCAGCACGTCCTATTAATAACCGTGTCAAGGTTTAAGTCTCCCGCCCTTGTAGTTTTGAGGGTTCTAGATTTTTTGAGGTGAAGCATGTTCATCAATTCTGGGTTGGACATGGCCTTGTATGTCAGGCACAGGTCACATCTGAGCAGACGGTAAGCGACTGAGTAGAGCTGAAGTTCCTTCAGTCGGGCAGCATAGGACATATTTTTGAGACCCTTTATCCTTTTGGTGAGGAACTTTTGGGGCTTTTCCAGTTGCTGCAGGTGTCGTGTCAGATACATTCCGAATGGGGCATTGTACTCAATCATTGGCCTGATGAGTGATGAGTACAGGGGGACGATGACTTCCCTTGATCTAGATGTGAATCCCTTCATGATCAGGTGGGCAATGTAGAAGGTCTTCCTAACTACTTTGGCAATGTGAGTATCAAATGAAAGGTTACTGTCAACCTGGGTACCCAGATCCCTGATAACCTCTTCTGTGCTTAGTGGGTTGCCGCCTATATGGTAGCTAGGGGTAACTTTGTTTTTCCCGAAGGGTATGACTATGCATTTTTTGGCGTTTAACTTTAGGCCATGGTTCTGGCACCAGTTTTCCATTTCTATAAGACCCTTCTGAAGGATATCTGTGTCAGATGTGTTCTCAACTATGGCCCAGTTTGCAGTCATCTGCAAATTTTGTCAGCCATAATCCTCCTGTGTTTGCTTGTACTTCTGAAAAGTAGATGCCGAACAGGAGAGGGCCCAGGACTGAGCCCTGTGGAACACCACTTGTGACAGGCTTTGAGTCTGACATGGCGCCAGCAACTCTGACCCTGTGGGTTCTGTCACTTAGCCAATTTGCAACCCATCTTGTGACGTATGGGTTTACATTTAAGCTGATGAGTTTTTCAATGATACCTGAGTGGGGTATTGTGTCGAAAGCCTTTGCCAGGTCAAGGTAGGCTGTGTGGACTGCCTTTCCCTCATCAATGGCCTTGGTGACTGTTTTGAAAAAGTCCACCAGGTTTAAAAGGCATGATCTGCCCTTGACAAAGCTGAACTGGGTCAGATCCAAAGTCTGCAAGTCTCCTATGTCTTTATTTATGAGTTCCATTATGATCCTCTCCATAGCTTTGCAGATCAAGCTTGTCAAGCTGATGGAACGGTAATTTCCCGGGTCAGTGGAGGCACCTCCTTTGTGAAGTGGGACCACAGTTGCCATATGCCACTCCTTAGGCACGTATCCTGAGGTGAGGCTAAGATTAAACAGCTGCCCTAACTGCGGGTTTAATTCCTCATTGAGTTCATGGAGCACACATCCGGGGACACCATCTGGTCCCATGGATGCTGTGTTTTTGCCTTGGAGAGAGCAGTTCTCACCTGAGCGTTAGAGATGTTTGGGGGGCTATAATTCTCTGGTATAGATATCTCACCTTTTGGGGGGGAGTTTGCACTGAACCTGTCAGCCAGTATGTTGGCAATGTCTGTAGGTTCAGTAATTTTTACATAATTTTGAACTAATTCTGAGCATATCTGGGAGTTTCCTCCCAGGTTTCTAACATAGCTAAAGAAGGCCTTATGACTGTCCTTTGAGTACTCCTGAAGTACTTAATGGGTTAACACCTATGTGGTAATTGGTGGCCACGTACTGTGTTTCCAAAGGGGATGACTATACACTATTCTGCATTTTGCTTGATGACATGGCTGTGGCACCAGTTGTCTGTTTCTATGTGGGCCTTTTGTAGGATGCTTGTGTCAGCTGGAGGGTCTGATATGGTGGGCAGTTTGTATTCACCTGCAAACCTGTTCAGACACAGTCCTTCCATGTTGGCCTGTACCTATGGGACATATATACCATACAAGGGAGGTCCCAGGACCATGCCTTGTGGGATGCCAGTTGTTCCTGGTTTGTAGTCTGACATGGCTGGAGCATTTCTGACCATGTCAGTTCTGTCCCTGAGCTGGTTTGCAACCCATCTACTTGAATAGGGGTTTATAATTAGGCTGGTGAGCTTATCTGTAATGAACAACTGGGGTATTGTATGGCAGGGTTTAGCAAGGTCCAGATAGGCTGTGTGAACCACATTCCCCTCATCAATGGCCTTGGTGCCTGTTTCACACGAGTCAAACATGTTTAACGGGCATGATCTGCCCTTACGAAAGCCACACTGGGTATGGTCCAATGTCTGTAGGTACCCAATATCGTTATTTCTGGGGTCCATGATGATCCTTTCCATTACTTTGCCGACCAAGATAGTCAGGGTTCAGGGGTGATAGTTTGCAGTATCCATTCAGGCACCACCTTTGTGGTGAGGGACCACTGTTGCTGTACACTGCTCTTTGGGTACATATCCTGTGGTAAGACTGAGAGTGAGCAGTAGTGCTATTTGGTGTTCCATTCTTCTTACAGTTCTTGGGCACAACCCAGGACACCATCTGGTACCATTGATGCTGTGCAGTTTGCTTTGTAGATGCTGGCTGTTACCTCAGCATCTGCAAGGTCAGGGGGCCAGCACTCTGCTGGGATAGATATTTGGCAGTTTGGTGCTGGTGGGGAGTTTGCACTGAATCTGTTAGGTTGGATGTTGGCAAGGTGTGTGGGTTTGGTGTGTTGTTTGTGATATTTGAGTAATGAAGAGCATATCTGTGGATTACAACCATGGTTCATACCATCAGTTAAGACAGCTGTGTGATTATCCTTTGTGTCCTGCACATTTTGTATCATCATAGGTTCATAGGTTCATACTAGGCTATCTGCCCTGGCCTTGTTTAAGCCTAGCCCGACTGTGTGTGGCTTTCGCCGCCCCTTGCAATATGCATATTATGCTCATTTAGGGTTTACATTACTAGATGTGACACAGAGATAGCCCCCAGTGTGACTCTACTATCTCCCATGCACTCAACAGGATTTCTCTTGTAGAGTGTGAGTGTGGAGCTCTGCCTAACATGGACTGGGATTCTGTTCCAGAGTGTAAGGAACCTCTGGGTTATGAATCTGTCCCTCCAGCACATCCTATTTACTTATGTGTTGAGGTTCAAATCTCTCACTGTGGTGTCTCTGCTGGATTTGGAGTTTCTGTAGTGGAGCATGTCCATTAATTCTGGATTGGACATGGCCTTGTACATCAGGCATACATCGCCTCTGACTGGGCAGTATGCAAGTGAATTGAGCTGGGGTTTCTTCAGCCGGGCAGCAGATGACAAATGTTTGGACCATTTATCCTCTTGGTGAGGTACGTTTGGGGTCTTTCTAACTGCTGCAGGTGTCAGATAAGGTACATCCAAAATGGGGCATTGTTCTCAATTATGGGCCTGATAACAGAACAGTATGGGGGCACAATGACCTCTCTTGATCTAGAAGTGCATCCTTTCATGTTAAGGTGGGCAATATAGAAGGTCTTCCTGGCCACCTTGGCAATGTGAGTGTCACATGATGGGTTACTGTACACTTGTGTCCCTAGGTCCCTGATTACTTCTTCCGTACATAATGGATTACCACCTATGTCATACTTTGTGTGTGCCTTGTTTGGTATTTGGTGAGACATTCATACTCTGCAGTGTCTTCAGGAAGGCTGAGTGGGGTTCCTGGGTTTGGGAGGGTGGTCTGTAGCAGGCTGCAAACTGGGAGGCGGTTTTAGCCACTGTTACTTGACCGTGGATAGTCCATGGTGCTTCTTGCTGTGGTACCAACCTGGGGGTGTGGTTATCCTTGACAACTATTGATAGCCACCCTCCTATTGTAGTTTGTTCCATGTTTTGGGGCTATAAAGCATGGTATAAGGCGTAACCTGGTAGTATTAGGGTGCTCTTCTGAGCCTTGACCCAGGTTTCTGTTACAGAACAGATATCACCATTCTCCATGCCAAGGTGGGTTTGGTCTGCATGCATCTTGCAGTTTAGACTTCTGGCATTGGGTAGCATTATGTCCAGGTTGTTATCCCTTATGCTACCTATGGAGGTGGGTTTGTGTTTCCAGCCTTACCTATTCAAGGCACAGTGGGGGTGACAACAACCTTTGCCAGTATCCACACAGCCAGGTGTGCTGTGTGCGTGCCATCCCTAGCAGGTGGAGCATCATGTCTTGCTCAGCATGTCATCCCAGGCTGGCAGGCATTTGATCCCCTTTGACTAACAGCAATACTTCGGCCAATTGTTGTAATTGATCTTCTTGTCTTCATAGTGTGGCATCATGCTTGTTGAGAGTAAGATATTAGGCAGGGTCATCATGTTTGCATATACTAGATGTTGTTACATTGCTTAACACATGGCAATCATGCCTCATGTGGTGCTGCAGGGCTGCCTATGTCGGATGCACATACTACACTCCCTGTATATGTTTGAAAGCAGGTTGTGTCATGTTAGGCATCCCTTTTACTATATGTGTGAGTAAGAGAGAGGTATCATTCCCAGGGTTCCTACTGAGCCAGTGTATGTGCTATGCGTTGCCTCTTTGCCAAGGCCAGGGCATACTGGGCACGCCTCCTTCTGCCTACTGGGGCAGGCTCAGGTTGTTCCTCCTCCGAGTCACGCTCTGCCTGTGATGGCCTTGGCAATGGTGGGGGGCTGTTTGTCCCGGCCCTATGCTGGTCCTGCTGCAGCTGTTTTCGCAGAATCATATTATGTAGCATAGCACATACCATGACAATTTGGGTACATGTAGTTGGTGAGTACTGCAAGGCTCCACCAGATGTGTCCAGGCACCGGAACCATGACTTGAGCAGCCCAAACACACGATTACATTTTGTGTTTGTGCGTGTGCCTCATTATGGTGTTCTTGTTCAGGTGTGTGTGCATTTCTGATGGGTGTCATCAGCCATGGCTCCAGTGCGTAGCCAGCATCCCCCACTAAGTGACCATGTGGGATGTCCCCATTGGCAAATGTCTGGTACAGCTGTGTCAGATGCCAGGTATGGGAATCATGGTAGCTTCCAGGGCAGCCAGCACACACATTCGTTATTATGCCCTGGTCATCACACACAACCTGGCAGTTGATGGAGGGGAAGCCCTTGCGGTTAATGTAGGCCCTACCCCGCTCACCAGCTGGTGCCTTGATGCATATATGCGTGCAGTCTATTGCACCCACTACCTCAGGGTATTCCGCTATTTGCTGGAAGAGACGCATATTGCTGGCCAATGCCTCACGTGAATTGGGGAAATATACATGATCTCCGACATGTGCCGACATGGCATCCAGGAACTGGTGCAGTACCCTGGATGCTGACGCTTGTGAGATCCCCATCATATCACCAGTTGGTCTCTGGAAGGTACCTGTTGCTAGTATTCTTAGGCCAACACATAACTTGGTTTCCACTGGGATGGGTTCCCCTCTGTTGGTTCTGTGTGTAAGGTGTGGCCTGCACAGCTCAACAATTTGCTGCAGGAGGTCTCTATCCACTCTATAGCGCTCCACTATCTCCAGCTCATGTAACCACTGGTAGGTGACCCTGGGCCTGTACATTCTTCTCCGTCTCCTCACTGTGGGTTTTCTGGCAGCATTTGCATTGTCACCACCCTCAGCAAGTCTCCTATGTCTCCTTATAACCGCTATGGCAGCCCCTAGCATTTTTGGTCTGAGTGAACCTTTTTCAGTTTTCACTTCTACTAGCTTACTCCTGTCTTGCAATGTCTCTTGAGAGAAACATACTGCACTGCTGTTTGCAGTGTTTTAACTGCTGGGCTGTGCTAGCATTCTGCCTGTGTAATTGCCTGCTTCTAATTGTTTTCATCTGCTAGCTCTACCAGTATTCCCTGCTAGCTTCCTACTATTTCTTATGCTTCCTTTTTACTCTCTGTTTCCTCAGAGGGGAGCAGCGTGCATACCAGTGAAAACTCGCTCACAGTGGCTAACACGTGCGCACACATGCTTACACTGACTAGAATCTGCTTATTCGGGTTAAAATGCGTGTACACCAGCGCAAACAGCCTTACAAATCATTACACAGGCTCCAACATACTTACTCTGCCTTAGACGCGTGCACTCGCGCTTACAAGCGTGCACTCTGTCTTACTCACGCCTCCCAGCACGCACACGTGCGCATGCACACCCAGCAAGAAACTCTGGTGTTATCCATAGTGTACACCTTCCATTTCTTGACTTTCCCATGCCTTTTTGTTGACACTCCTCTTTCTATGATGTGTGACTGACATCTTTCACATGCCACTTTGCTCCAATGAGCTTGATTTCTTTCTGAAATTCCCCCCTGTGATGTCACCTATCTTCTACTCTGTTACTCCCCCTTATCTATCTCTTACACTACATGGAATGTGCTCATTTGCTATGTGACAGTGTGATTTACTATCCTACCACTCATTTACATAGGATTGCCTACTAATGCTTAGTTAAGTGTCTTACACTCAGCTTCCCCCCTTAGCAACCACTACACGGTGGCCATGTTGTTTACAGTCTGCTAGTCCCTGCATTGTAAATACATGTATTGCATAAAACCCACATTTGTGGGTTTAAAACCTTTATTTTTATGTTTTATATAGCGCAGCCCGTTTGAGCGGCGCTGCGCTGTGTTTAAACATTGCCGAAAAAAAAAAATATTTTTCTCATGTTTGCATCGGGCTACCTTGCCAATGGCCACATATTTGGCCATTGGCATGCTGCCTGATGCATATGCACCCTTTATTTGGAGCTGACATGGCTCCATTGTGTTATATGCAGAAACATACTCAGTTGTCGACTGAGTACATTTCTGCACCTAACACGACTCTTACATGGGCTGGTTTCAGCTTCGTGGATCACTAATCTACCTCATTTGCATGCCTTTCGGCTGCAAGTGAGGTAATTAGCATACCCACGCCCTGCCCGTGTAAGAGACGTTTTAGCTGGTCTCTTACACGGAAATTTGGGCTGTTCCTGGATCGCTATGGCTGCATGGAGTCTTACACAACTCTTAGACTCCATGCAAGCCATCGTGAATCCTGCCCATTGTTTGTGTGTAGTGTGTTTGGTGTGATTTGAAGGAGTTTTAATTTTCAGTTTGAGTGAGAGAGAGACAGAGAGTGTTGGTGCTCTACTTTTTTTTTCTTTGAGACCTTTTAGTATAGTGAGTTCCCTCCTGCATTGATTTGGATTACAAATAGGCAGCTGTTTCTTTCTTTTGTGAAGCATAGAATTCTGCTTTCTTAGTAGTGCTCGTCTCGATAATGCCATTTACAGTCTCAGAAGGGATGGGTAGTTTTCTACAGTAGTTTTCTGTTTTGTTAATGGGATTATGCTGCATTGTTTGTCACTAACTTAGCTAGCTCAATCCAGTCTGTTGTTGTAAGACTGCACAATGTTTTTCCTCTGTAACTAGGTTGAACTGCAACTGAGTGTTTTGTTTCCCCTTGCTAAACTGTGTGTGTGAAAAAGTATTATAAACCAATATTTTGTGTGCCCTTCCTTAACACTGTGTTAACTTTGCTATAATATGCATGCAACAAAAATGGTGTACCGTGTATCTAGCACTAACAATTAAAATAAAGTTTCATATTATATAATATGTGTGCAGCTGTGTATATGCATGTTCATGTTTTGTGTGTGTGTGTGTGTGTGTGTGTGTGTGTGTGTGTGTGTGTGTGTGTGTGTGTGTGTGTGTGTGTGTGTGTGTGTGTGTGTGTGTGTAAGAGTGAGACAGAATTCTATGAACTAGTTACAGTTTAAGCATTGGGATAATTATTCTCTTTGGCTAGGAGCCTATGAATGGAGAGGTTTGCTCGCTGTCATCATGTATGAAAGACAGGTGTACATTTAATTGAATTAAAAACCCTGTGAGTCTTTAGCCCCTAGGGGCCTCCTTGGCTCTCCTTCAGACTTTCACAATCACATATTTGGTTGAAGTCACCTAACATCAGCTCACTGACTCAGCATCTTTTTCCCCCCATAATTTTGCATCATTTAAGTACTGTCAGTTTCCTTTTCAGCATTAGTGAATTGAGCAAAATGGTTTGTTATTTTTCTATATAATATTTCTTTTCAATTTTACTGTCTCCTTACATTGTTCACTTTTTTGGGTAATTGTAAATATGCCAGTTTTAATTCAGGCTCCTTCTATTGTGTCCACCTCAGCCTATGTTTTCCAGGGATCCTTTTCAAATACATTCATTAGTTATTTATTTTGTCAATTAGCTTTGTTTAGTCTGTCTGTACATCTTCATGAAGATTATCTGCAATTTTTTACCCCATCCTACGTACAGCAAGATGATTCAAGCATCATCAAGTTCTTGACAGGCAGTGTCATCGTTGTCAGCAGACAATACATTTTCAGTATTAAGCAGAATGAAGTATTAAGTACTTTCAGCTCAACTAAGCATGAAGAAAGATCATATGACATGTCCAATGTAATGGGAAGCAGAGGGTTGCCACTTGCCACCTTTTCAAATGCCCAAGGTGGGACATTTTTGGTAGAGAAACGTGAGATTTTGCAGGAAAGAAACATAACCATGGGGCATGGGTATGTTTCATTGTTCCATGGCTGTGTAAATACAAAATCTTACAGTTTACAGCCGGAAAAAAGTAAGAAATGTAAGTTGCAGTTAATAAAAATAATGCGAGAGCGAGAATAATGATTCCAAACATTATTAAGCAAAATTTTGTATTTTGAGTACCAAAATTACATGCTTTTTTTGCTTTCACGTACATGTCCAGAATTTTTTACATGAAAAGTTGGCAACCCTAGCAGTAACAGATGCTTTACAACAAAAGGAAGTATTCCTGCAGTATCAGGAATGCTTGAAAATAAGTTCACAGACCCTGGGAAAAGTTCCCAAATAAGGAAAAAGAAAAAAAGGAGGAGGTGTTTCCATTTACATAAAATGCAATCACACCTTAAGAATGGTAAAGCAGGATGATTTGCTTGAGCTGCTACATGTCCAGATGACAACAGGCAACCCCCTCCCCATAACATTGTTAGCTACAGGGCCCCAGCCATGAAAACCACTCTGTATACCTGAAGCTACTAGAATCACTTACCATTCAGCCCAACACATTACTTATGTGTAATATTAACTACCCCTCCATAAACTGAGAAACATACATGACCACTACGTGCGTGCTCAGAGATTCCTGCACCTTGTTAATGCAAATGCTCTGGAACAGCTGTCTGCATTCCCACTAGGGGCTCAGATGTCCTTGACAAAGTACTGATAAACATGGGGGAGTGTTGCACCCAGCCCCTCCCCCCAGTGTAATGTCCTCATTGGTAAGATCAGATCATAAATTGGTCTTCTTTGAAATAAATGTAACAGTAGAACCCTAATTTTTCAAGGAAAATTATCTTCCATTAAGTGATAGCATACTGTAGGCAATTTTAAGACTCATCCTAACCTCAAAAACACAAAGACCTATACAGAAATATGCAGGAATGCCCTGTACAACTACTTAACAACTGCATAACAGCAGTACCTGACTGAACTAAACCCAAGTCTAGACAAAAAAATCAAACCACCCTGGTGGACCCTTGGCATAAATAGACTATATAACAGAAGGAAGAAATTCCTGTCTAAAAGTAAGTGGGAAGGTACACAACAGAGAAAAAAAATCATCATTACTCTCAACAGGCAAATAATGGAACTACTGAAGACTTCAAAAGCTAAATATGTGACTAAAATAGCCTTCCAAGCAAAGGATAACTGTAAAACATTTTTAGTTATGTCTGAAACTTAAGGGAACTACTCAACAATGTTTGAGTTGGTTGTAGATGGCACTACCTATACTCAGCCAGAAGAAATAGAAGTCCTGCTATCCCATTCCAATCTTTTGCCTGTTATCAAAACAAACATGTTGTTACTATGTTCTCTAAAGCTAGAAACATGACATCAATTGGTCCTGATGTAATCCCAGAGTACCTATTAAATAGCTTGAAACATGACCTAGCAGACCCACTTCAATCTCTATTTAACCACAGTTTCCAGACAGACTTTGTTCCAGAAGAGTGGAGGGCAGCCACAATCATCCCTCTGTACAAGGGGGGACCAGCAATTGACCCAGGAAACTACTGACCCATAAGTCAGACTAGACTGATATGCAAGACTGTGGAAAGGATAATCATGGACCTGACTAACAACAACATAGGAAATCTCCAGACTATAGACCCAGCCCATTTAGCTTTGTTAAGGGGAGGTCCTGCCTATTCAGTTTGGCGGGCTTCTTTGAGAAGGTCACCAAGGTCAGAGATGAGGGTAAGACAGTGCATACTGTCTACATTGACCAGGTGACTCAGGTATTATAGGTAAAGTCACAAAACTGGGCATAAACCTATATGTCACCAGATGGATAGCCAAATGGCTCACAGATATAACACATGTTGTTAGTGTCGAGGAATCCATATCCAGCAAGAAGACAGTCACAAGTGGAGTACCACAGAGCTCAGTGCTGGGCCCCCTCCTGTTCAGGATATACTCCTCAGATTTCAAGACAAATGTAGATGGCCTTTGACTGACCAAGCTTGCTCATGGCTGAAAGCTAGGGGCAATTGTTGACTACCAAAAAAATGTTGATATGCTACAGAAAAGTCTGACTAATGATTGGTGTCAGAGCCAGGGCCTCAAACTAAATATGAAGAACTGCATAATAATATCCTTTGAGAAATCAATTACCAGTGCAAACTACAACATTGATAGCACCCTCCTGAGAGTGGACCCTTTGGTGACAGATCTGGGTACTGACATAGACAATAATCTGAACTTTGACCACCATGTGTCCACAGTGGTGAAAAAAGCCTTGAATGTGGCTCAGCTTATAAGTAAGGGTATAGCATTCAGATCTAAGGATGTCATAGTACCATTGTACTTGTCCCTCATCAGACCATTAATCAATTACGATGCTCCCTATGGCATGTGCCTTGTCAGTCACCTGCAAGAGTTGGAGTGTCCTCAGAGGTTTCTTATAAAAATAATATGGAGTATAACCAGCAGGTCATATGGAGACTGAATAAAAGCCTTATCAGTGTGTTCAGTTTCATACTGACTATTGAGGGGATGGTCTGTCCCTGATCTACAAGGCAGTTTCTGACCCAACCCTGATAGAAATGTTACATATTCACAAAACTAACTGCACAAGGGTTACCCACTCCAAAGATCTAAACCTGATCTCTGACATGAATAGAACATGCCAGAGAGACAGATATGTTTCCAAGAGATTGCCCTTCCTCTGGAGTAGGCTTCCTATTCACATGAAGCAGAGCCCTTCCCTGAACATCTTCAAGTGGAATCTGGACCAATGGATGGGGAATTGCAAATTCAGTCCTTGGTTGTTGCCCATGTCCCTTGTGCACAGAGACAGTTAGTAAAAATTGTCAAAATCCCGCTTGCTTACCCATGTCAACATTCCTCTAGGGATAGAAAACTGAGTAAAATATGGAAAAAATTGGCTAGGCTCTAAGTGCTCCTGAGCAGGTAGCCTAGTGATCTCCTAAAACATGCAGAAAGACAAGGTACAAGACATTGTTGAGTGCATGCCTACGACAGGGTGTAGGTCAACAACACAGAACTGACTCGCAGTGATCAGGAAGTTACTGGAGTTATTGGCTGGAGAGCTGTCTTCAACTCTACTGTGGGAGCAATCACTCACATCCTTCACATCAGAGGTCCCTTTGGAAGAAAAGACTGACTATACATCCTCACTGGTGTGTGGCATACATACTGGGAGTGACAGCTCAAGCCATGTTCCCCATGATTCCTCACCACAAACGGCATCTGAAATATGCCCTGCCTCTGACATGTGAATATCTACCATAAGAGAGAGCTCGAGGTGTTGCTGCATCATCATGACTCCAAGACTTTCCCTGCTCTCAGACTAACACTTGGCATAAATTAATGGATGTGCTACTCAGTGGTCCAGGCACAGGCAGCTGTTACAACAGCATTGTGAAGATGGAGAGTATGTTTTGCAGCTTGCATGACAATGTATAATACCTGTACAGTGACACAGAGTATAGGGATAGGAAGCTAATGTTGTTGATCAGGTCTCTGTTAGCAAATGTTGTCTCCCTATGTACTTTTATAAGACTTATGGTAACTGTCCTTTGGTTTAACTCTGCAAGTCATGTAGTCTGTGGCCATGGGAGGATCCAGATGCAAGTTTGTGTGGCTCATTCTGACAATAGTCAGATTATGCAGATTATGCAGACCACTGGCAAGAGGACTTTGCTGTGAGCTATGGAAAAACAGCCTGACATCTTTGTATGTTGACAGTATCATGGTCCTAGGCACAGATTCAACCCAGGTTCAACACATGGATCCCCTTTCCAAGCCACTTATGAATGCTCTTATAGACCTAAACCTGCATTATAACCCATGGGCACACAGAGTGCCATACCTTCTTGTGGCCATCATCCAGGTTTATAGGTATGTACTAGGCTAGCTTCCCTTGTGGATCATTTTAAGTCTTGCCAGTTTCCCTTAGTGAGAATCAAACCCTGTACCTTTTGTTTTTGAGGTAAACATCTTAGCCATTATCCCAACCCCCAACCTTCAGATCATGGATGACAATGTTTTGTAGCATACTAATGTGGTACTCCCCATTGTAGTGCACTCACATGATCCTATAGTTCTATGCCTTCCCTGTCACAGACCCCATCAAGCATCAAGACTGCAGATCTAAGCAGTGGACATCACCAGTGGTCAATAAGACAGTTACTCTACCCCTGAAGTGATCCCTATCTATCTATAACCTCCTTCTAGAGTAAGTGGTTACTGAGTTCAGTTTTACTGACTCTACCCCATATGTGTTGCTGTTACCTGTCATTTTAATCCTAACCATCTCTGCAAATGATGATGACTTTGCTCTGCCAACCCCCTTCACATGCATGGACATGTTATTTCTGATACACATCATGGCCTGTCATGCACTGAATTGCATAGCCTGGACATGATAATTCATGCACCATTTTATTCTGTTGTGTTATGGCACATAGATGTAGACCAGATGCCACCTCTTTCCCTATGCCATGATGTACTTTACCCACATTTGCCTTGAATGCAGCACTGACACTATATTTCTAGCCTCAGGCTCCCTCACACCCAGCTCTTCCACCCAGTAGTTTAACTAGAAAGTGGAGAAGTGAGCAGCCACCCTGTGTGAGAGGTTTTTGGAAGCGTGATCAGGAGATGCAGATAGATTGGCAGTTCAATATCCTTATTCACTGCTGTACTGGTACTTATCAATGCTGGCATAGAATTGAATTTTGATGCAGTGCTTCACTGCAGCACTGTGTGGCATAAGATGTAGCATGCAACTTTCTAGAGTTTTAAATACAGAAGCATTTTTTACCTGGCTGGCTCTTGAGTTTTAGGAGTGCCAGCCAGATTGGAATGGACTTTTTTATTGCTCTTCAGCTTGATGGGTGTTATTCTTCAAGGGTGCTAGATGAGACATCTAGAGTTCTGATTTCACTGCTTCCACCCTTAATCCAGCTGCATTGGTTGATTGGCCCTGATGGAAATTTACCTTGCTACACTTACTGTTTTCATGATGAAATGACTTACACCACAATGATTGTGCTACATGTCTCAGGTACATATTGCAATGCTTCACCTGATGATTGCTATAGCATCACTTCAGTTGTCCACATAGATGTTCCAAAAAAATCTTTGTTTCTGCATGGGTTGTGTTGTTTACCATCTATGCCATGGTCTGGGGGTAATGGATATTGGTCATCATCCACATCTCTGGGTCATATCCAATATCACCTGCAACATACAAAATTCACTCCATTATATGGGGTCTGCTCCTAGCTTGCACAGTAAGTATGTATAATCTGCCATGTAACCTGACTATGTGTGTACCTATGAATTAGATGACCATATAATAAGTCCTCATGATGGTATAGATTACACGTGTGCCATTTGTGAATCATGGTAACAGCCTAGTGGTGCAATGTCAAATATCAATAATGTTCTGGGAGTTACACACCATGTGGCAGTTCAGTGAGTGGAAGCCTTTCTTGTTTATGTATCTCAGTCCCTATGGATCAGGCAGGGATTTGATGTCAATATGTGTTAAATCTATGGCACCCCACAAACTCAAGAAACAGGCTATGATATAAAACATGGACATAGTTATGACTGTTTCCTAGGAAACCAAATATGCCCCCACACATGCTGCAGTATGATGCTGAATAAATAGTGTAGTGTATATGAGGCTGACCCCTCCAATATCCTTAACATGTCTCCACTAAGTTGCTGTAAGCTCCCTCAGTTTAAATGCTACAGGATGGTAATCTATGTACGATTCCACTTTTAGGTGACACAAGTCAGCTAGGTCATGTATGGTCCCCTGTCTACACAGTATTGGCCCATTCCCTGCTGGTCTATGAGATGATGATATGTAAGGCTCTGATGGTATCCTCTGCGGTGGCATGGGTGGCATGAGAGGCCATAGTGTGCAATGTCACAGGTGCTTTTAAGCAATACATGTTGCTTCTCCTAGCTTCTCCAGTTTTGCATAAACCAATAATCCCTAATGCTCAGAATGTGTTTGTAACACAGTATAATGTACCTGTTTTATACATTTCTAAACTCAGACAGATGGGGCTTGGAGCCTCATTTTAATATCTCATCAAAAAGGACTGTTTCAGACATTACCAATGCTGTGTGCACAGTATGGTATAATGCTGCATCTGCTATGTGCCAAGATTACTGATCTGCTGGAAAGATTTCTGCAACATGTCTGCAGCATTGTAGGCACCTTCGTAATTCAAAATTAAAGTGCTTCCAGATATAAGTTTACTAATTAAATTAATTTACCCTCCCACTGAGTTGCATAGACCCAGAATAGTGACTTGCAACAGATAAGCACATGCCTGACAGTTATCCATAGACAAAATCTCATTGAAAATGGGTCCCACTTATTTTTGTGGCTATACTAGTTTTACATTGTGTTTCCTCAATCATCATTGTTTTCCACTGGTTTTGTATCTACACTGTGTTTAAATTCTATTTGCTGTTGTCTGTGTCATTAGTTGACCTCAAAACTATCACTGGTCATCACGAAGTCTCAGCCTGTTTTAGATGAATACTTTGACAGCCTATGAAATCTCAATTTTTGAGGCAGTGCAGCAAATGTTGCATGTTTACAGACAACCTACTTCTTCTAATACATACTGATTCCAACTGTGAGAAATCCACTCCTAGCTCCACAGGAAGATTGTCTCTCTATACCACCCATGGCCAGAAAATAGTACTAGAACAGCACTACATTGCTTTACAAAACCGCTTCACTACAACATCTCTTCTACATATTCTGTGGTGGTAAACAATCCTTGCGTAAGCTTCTAGGGCTCCCAGACACCCTCTTAGCTTGCTTCAGTTATCTGCCCTAAATGCTATTGGTGATTACATTTAAGACATGCAGACAGAGCGCTTATCAGGATAGAAAAGGATAGGGTGACAGTTGCTTCTCTGGTACAATGATTAAGGGATATCTCTAAGGCTCATAAACTTTAAATGCCCCTGATGTGATTACAACCTTGTAGTCTTCTATATGAGGCTGAACAACATTAGACATTCCTCCTGTGGGAGATGTTATGAGACATTACTGAGCTGTCTGCTCATGTCTTTAAAAAAGGCAGGATCCCAGTATTGAGAAAATTCTGCCATCAGAGAAAGCAAGGATAAAATAATTGGCTTCAATAACTGGCTAGTAAATAAGGGTCCTTCTAGGGGGATCTAGTTTGTGTTTGCATGCCATAAAATGGTCAACAGATTCCCATTTCAGGTATGGTCTGCACTGCTCACTCCTTGCTCATTTTTCACATATAAGCTAAGCTTGTGGTACCCCGACAGTGCCTTTTTTTAAGCAATGTTCACTTGACAGACATCCTGACATAACAACTCCAATCTAGATCACATAAAGGTAACTTGGCTGAATGCCAGAAGTCTTAACAACAAAATGTCTCAATTTAAAGCCTTCCTGAACCTTGAAGACATAAGTATTTCTGTAATTACAAAGATCTGGTTCTGATCCAATAGCAGCTACAGGGGAGTATTGGTATCTATCCAAAATCCCATAGTCTCTCATCAGATTCCACATGATATAATGCTGGAAGTGGTTGCACTGCTAGTAACATTTAATAAAAGTAATTATTTAATTGTAGTAAATTATATAATCCCATCAACATGGCCTTCCCTGTATGCAGAATACCTTAACCGGTCCGAAAAGTTAACCATTGAACCAAATACTTCTCTAATAAGTGACTTCAGCTACTCACACATACACTGGTAACCTACAACTCTCCCTCCACCACCTCCTGGTTTAACAGCTACCTCTCAAACAGATATCAGTCCATCAGATGGCAAATATCCTTCTCCCCTTTCCGTCTTGTTAAGACTGGGGTTCTCCATGATTATATCCTGGGCCCCCTACTTTTTAATATATTTACAAATAACCTCCATGTCTCCTGCCCCCATTCTACCTTAATACAGTACGTAGATGATTCCACAATTATTAACACCTCCAACAATAAACAAAATCTCCACACTGTCACTCAACAATCTCTGCACCTAGTAGAACAATGGCTAGCTGAAAACAACCTGGTTCTCAACCCCAAAATGACCAAGCTTCTCCTTTTCCTTCCAGAAAACCTCAATCCAGCTAAAGACAATGGGCAGGATTTACAAAGCCTCCGTGTAGGAGTTACAAGTCTTACATGGAGGCTGCAGTTAAACGGAGTGATGTCAGCATGCCATGCATATTCATGAGGGCATGCTGACTCACACCCAAGGCTAACACGGTCCATGTAAGAAAGTAGGGGGAGTGTCCGCAGGGCGAGACCTGTAAACGGACACGCCCCCAGAAGAGTCACAGTCCCGAAAGTAAACCCCCACGAGACAGTCCGTGTAAATGTCAACAAACACAACACAACACATGCCCTCACAGAATTTAAACATAAAATGTAAAAATAAACAGTTAAATATATTTTTTTTAAGTTATAAAAAAGTTTGCCCGTAATTGCGCTCATTTGCTCGGGTGTGCCCGTCGCTTAGCCACAGTTAGCAGTCAGTGTAAAAGCATATAAGATCTAAATATGCAAAGTAAGCCAAGAAGCAATGGTGTAGTGGTACAGACATTGGCTGAAGTGGAGGCAGTTACAATTCGAGCCCCAACAACATCAAATATTTTTTAGTGAAATAAGCACGAAACAGTCCCCTGACATATATGTACATATATATATATATATATATATATATATATATATATATATATATATATATATATGTTATGTAAAATGTTATGAAATGGTCCATGTATTTAGAAGCAATGTGAGATAAAATTAAAAAAAAAATGTCAGAAGTGCCCATAGCTGAGCTACGCTCTAACAAGCTGAGTATGTTTGCCCATAGGTGAGCAGTGGTCTAACAGTTGTAAAATGAGTGCCCGGGGTTGAGCAGCATTACAACATGCTGAAACTGTGTGCCTGTAGCTGAGCTGAGTGTAATATGTGTGCTGAAAGCCAAATGATGCGTAAACCAGCGTAACCCGTTTGCGCGGAGCTGCACACCGCGCCAACAAGCTTACCGGCGGGCAACGTTGAGCGAGCTGTATCAAAACTGTCTTTACACAGACACACCTCCTAGCCTGTGTAGGCAGTCAAAAAATAAAAAAAAGCAATGGTCAGGCTCGAACCCAGGATACCATGCACCATAGTCAAGGTACTGAGCCACTAAGCCATGACAGTTGCACTGAAAAATGCAGTATTAGCCTATATATAGGAATGAATGGAAAGAGAAGCATAACAAAGCAGGTTTTGTGAAGCTGATACATTTCCAAACTGGCCAATCACACATAAGTGCGGGAAAAAAGGCATATATAAGCCCCATAGGTGGGAATACACAGCATAACTGATTGTGGAACCTATTTGCAGTCAGAATGGCAGGTGTAGGAGAGGGTAGTTGCTTCTTAGCACAGAGGTGGGGCGTTGAGGAGTCCAAATATATGGTTTGGCTCCTCGTCCACGATCATGAGGCCCAACTCATGCAGGGCCTGGTCCTGTGGGGAACATACAAGGCTGAGGCATGGGACCTGTTGGCACATGATCTCACCAGTGCCACAGGAATACCAAGGACTGGTGAACAGGTCCATCACCACCATGCGGACCTGAAGAGATGGAAGCAGGACCAACTGAACCGTTGGATCCAGGAGGCCCCGCAAATGCCCAACCCCCCCCTACTGGGTAAGTTACATGTAATTATTTATGTAAGAAATTAATCTAGCTGATATTATGAAGATGTGTATTCCAATATTACTTCATTTATATTACAGCTGCAGGTGTCCGTTCTGCGAATCGTCGAGCCTATGCCGATAGGCCTGTGTGGATGCGCCACCAGGCAGGTTAGTAATACTCTGCCTGTAACTGTTAAAAATATCAGTATGACAGCTTGCAAAAGAGTGCAGTGTAGTCACTTATTAATAAAAACTGCAAGTGACAGTGTAAGAGAGATTCTGCTAGTACTGTGTGATTACATAAGTGTGATGCAGCCTGTAATCCAAAAATAAAAATGAAAAAGGTCTGAAATAAAGATGTTCCACCTGCAATGTAATAGTACATAACCTGCAGCAGGCTGTAAATGACAGCTACACAAGCTGAGTAAAACACATGTGTGAAATATATCCCCATTTAAAATCTGAAACATGACACAAGTAGACTGTTGGAAAGGATTGTTGTAACCAAGTAAAACATGTCAATAAAGCCTAGAATTAAGTACCAACCTGAATTGCAAAAATAAAACAAGTGAGTGTGTGAGAAAGAGGTATGAATCCACCCAGAAAGTTGTAATAACTCCTGAATAAAGTATACTGCAGTCAGTACAGAATGAAATTAATGTGATAGGCACAACCAAAGAGTGAAATGTCTGCAATAAAGCACTGAAGCTGGAATGTGTGTCCACAATTTGGATATGCTGCTGTACCTTTGCAATATGCAGATAGTATGGTTGTATGAAATCCCAAACATACACAGTTGTCTAGAGCCATATAAATGAAATGTAGCAAGGATGCTGTAGCTGAACAGAGCCAGATATGAACGTGTATGAATAAAAATGCAATGTATATTAATGTAGCAGTAACATTCCCATCACCAACATACCTAAGGTTATATATAGGAAACTGTAGTAAGACCTGTAGGGTATATATATCTGCAGCTACTAGAAATGTACAGCATATGTATAGGTAGTTGAAGTTGTTAATGAAATATTTCTTCACCCTACCCTATATTCACAAATAATCCATTCCACATCAAATGGGTATGTGTATGCACAATTAATTCCTCTGGACATTTGTCCTGTTGGTTCATACATATTTGCATGTACGTTGATGTATGTGCCCTGTTCATATATCCAAACCCTGCATGCTGTTGGATTGTGTACTGTTGTTCATTTTATGCATGTGTCATGCTTGCTGTTCAATGTCTTGAATTTATGGGTGTTTGGTTAATGGGAATACTAATGCATGCTGTTACAACTAATTGTGAATGGTATTGTTTGTTACTAACCCACACCATCCTAAAATATTGCAAAACATAGGACGACAGGGAAGGCTCCCACCTCAGCTGGCGAGTGCACCAGGCACTAGTGCCCAGGTCGGACCCTCCTCCGGTGGCCCTGTGCCACCTTCGGGTGGAAGCGCTGCAGGGGATGGGGCTTGTTCCCCCTCTGCAAGCGTGGCTAGAGGAGACCATCCCATCACCCTCCGTGGTGTCCGGTTTGTGGTGCGTAGGGAGATCAGGCAGTCTGTGCTTGACCCCCTACGCCAGCTCAAGGCACGGGTGGCACAACTCACGTGCGTTCCTGCTGCCCATCCTACACAGCCCCCAGCACAGCCCCATCCTGGGCAGTGAAGGCACAGTGGCAACTGCCCATGGGTGGGGATCTCAGTTCCACTGTTGCCATCTGTGGGCTCATGGGCTCGAGATATCCAAACATCTGTCCCCGTCAAATGTGATTTCCCTCCACATGTGTCATACACCACCTCTGTATGCATCTTGTTTGTCTTGTCTGTTAGCCTCCCCTACCTATCTCCCCAACTATACCTACTTCCCGTACCTGACATTCCACTCTCACCTGAAAAAAAAAAAAGGGCACTCTGTTCCCGCAAAAAAATTACGCCCCATACATAGCTGCCCATTTTGCAGACATGTCTGCTGGACATGTGAACTGGTAATTACAATTGGCTGTACAACAAATTTTGTTGTCCTCACCCCTCTCTCAGGGGTGGAAGGTTTCAAATTTCACACCAAATTACACATGTATGCACAGCTGTTGCTGATAAAGAAATGGGCAGCTATGGGCCTTTCCTACACCCTTCCTGCAAATCCTGAGCTTGTTTCCCTACTGTCCTATCCTCTTTGTGACCCCTTTTTTACCACTTTCCTGTCTCCCCATTTTCATTTATTTAAAAGAAATTAGCGTGGGTATGCACAAGAGTAAGCACCTTTAAGCAGTTGTAAGTGGGTATGTGCTTGTGTGCACTTAGCTACGTGTGTGCGTGAAGCTAAACACCACTGCGCATGTGTGAGCTCCGCACAAACCAGCACTAACCCGCTTACAACCGCTTAAAAGTGCCTTAGTCACTCTGAATGACAAGGCCTGTAGTCTGCTCAGAAGCAAAATTAAATCCCACTGTCAGTCTTAAACCCAGGACCTTGGAAACAGTTGTCTGCATGACTTACTACTAAGCCATGACTGTTGTACAAGAACATTGTGCTAAAAGACATATATCATGAAATAGTAGGAATGCATGTAAAGGGAATATAGGAAGTCTAGTACACAAAGCATGTCATGTATATTTACTGTCAAATTTAGTGGTTATGTATAATATTAGCGTGTGAAGAGAAACAGCATGCCAGTTGGTAGCTAGTAGGTAATAATGTCACAGTTGCACCTTGCAAGCCACACACATACATAGAGCAGGATAAACACTGCCCATACCTCTCAACCTCTTACAGCAAGCAATCTGGACAAAGACATAAATAATGGGGAGCAAAGGCCCACAAAGAGGGGCACATTACAAATATTGCTCCTACAAACTTAGAAAGTTGATAAATAACAGGTTTTGCATTTGTGTGGATGTGTGAAGGGTACGAAGTCTGCAACTCAAATATTTGTCATTATATTCTGACTTGAACCCTGAGTGATTTGCCAGAAAAAGCAAGTGTATGCGACATGGACCAAAAATATAATTGATAAATCCGGACATTCTGTGGAAATCTGTACAGTTGACAGCTATGACACTGCCATATTTGAATAGTTAAGAGCCTAGACATAGCAACTGTGACTGAGTTACAGGGATGTCCCTGATTTGAATACAAATGTAAACTGTGCCCCACTGACTCCCTGTGAAATGTAGGCAGAAAGGTGTTACAACACATGCAATGGTAACTATGAAGTACTGAAAGTATGCACCACTTGCACGTCACAAATGGTGTAGGAATACATATGCTCAAAATAACCCACAGTCACAACTGCAGAATATCAGAAAATTGCATGGGTGTACCCCACTGATATGTACCATTCCATGAGGCTGATAAAAGATGCACCTGAGAATATCTGAGGCCTGCTCAGCAGCTTAATCAAATACCCTAACAGATGTCAAGGCCCACACCATGGCCAGACCACACTGCATGCAGTACCACCCTACCACAACAAACACATAGGGAATTGCTGCTCAAACAGATATAGCAAGCATTACAAGGTGTGAATGTAAATGGACAATAGGAAAGCCATAGCAACACATTACAGTAAAGACACCTAGCAGGCATACAAGGAGTGAATGTAAAGGCCAAATATTGAAGACATAGCAACAAATTGCAAGAGCCACTGCTATATACCAGTTACAACACAAGTCCCACAGGAAAGCACACACACACATATACACAGTGGTAGTAGTCTTAGGTGTCAGTTTACATGCACCATTAGACGAGGTAACTGCAGTAAGGACTACACAGGTTACACTACAACATGCATTGCAGTGTCTACAACACAGCCTGAAATATGAGAGAGATACCAACCTGTAAACTCACAGAACAGTGTCCACAGCATACCAGCATGGCCCCCACCCTGAAAATCTGAAATGGCTATGCCTACCTAACATACCTTTTTATAGCACTGTCCTGAAATCACACCATTACATAACATGCACCCAGTCACTGGCACACTCATTCCACCTCACATAGTTGGTTTGCAATGGGTTCATGGGTGTGCATGGAGTGAACACCAGTGTGGATACTGGAGTACCATACCCCATTACAAAACACTTACACCACTAACCACCACATATGTGCTTGCCTGCCCACCACTGCATGTGTCAGGGTGGAACAGGGGCAACAACTGTACAATAGGCTCCCCATTGATATTCATGGTGGCACACTAGTCCTGTAATACTTGTACATGGTATGTGTCAGCAGACATGGTGTGTCAGCTATGGACATGTAGGTCACTGTACCCCTCCACACCCCACAATGTCCTACACGGTATGTACCTCCCATGACAGCTACAGATATGTAGAAGGGCACAGTCATACGTAAGAAACTGTGACAATGCACTCAAACACATTACCAATGCAGAGTGACTGACAAGACCACAGAGCGCACCCATACTACCTACATAGAGGTTACCACTGCTGGATATACATAGTTAAGTCACACCCATGACAGTTGTCCAACAACCATGGTAACACCTCACAACATCCACAACCTAAATGACCTATGTGTGTCGTCCTTGTCACTGCAGTAAAGAGCACATGGTGGAGGCACAAGTTTCTACCCACAGATAAGACATACCCTGGAGTACACCACACAGCATTAGAAAGCAAGGCTCCTCATGAGTAGATGTCAGACATACCCCTGCTGAATGTTATGCAGATAGGTAATATGCTATATGAGTCACCCTGTGTAACTGTTTGACAGGTGCAGGTACGATCACATCACATGAGTCACAAGGGGCAGGGTATCATAACAGTATGCTGCTGTAGTCCCAGGGCCAATAGCATACTACCTACCTAAGACACAATGCATACAGTACCTTGATACGAACCCCCAGTGTGAGGTTGTGCATTGGACCTGAATCAGTGTGCTGACTGCAGGAGTATACTAGTGTGTCATATGGAGTGTGCCAGGTACTGTTGCACAGTTGTTGGCTGAGCACTGATATCTGGACATTTACATATGTATCCAGCAATAGACAGACAGATGCTATATACGGGAGTTAAGTTATATCACTACAGTTGAGTATTATGTGCATTAAGTGTGCCATATTTTGCTGACATATATTGCTGACATCTTTTTCTTTTCTTTTTCAGGGATATGGTTCACCAGCGTAATTCTGCCTACTCCACTGCCAAAGATGAGGAGATACACCAGAGCCTGGTGCGGGATTTTGCAATACTCTTTACCTGCACCAGCCAGAACCAGCAGGAGAGGGCTGCACTGTGGCAAGACCTGGTCCGTCGGGTAAATGACATAGGCACGCATAACCAGATATATGAGCAGGTACGACATCACTGCAGTGATTTAATTAGAAATGTCCATCAGCGTGCGTCGGATATCCACAGGCAACAGTGTGCCACAGGTGGTGGGGTGCCTATACATCCCCCCTCACCTGACTGGAGGGACTACTCCTAAGTGTTGTGGCTCCAGCCCAACAGCAACAACACCATGGGCCGTTGTATATTGACAAAGGCTCTTGCTACACACATAGTGCCTTTTTATGCAGGGATCAAAGTACATAGCCACCTCCACAGGTATCACATGGGATAGGACATTAATAGTAATGCTACTCAACGCCAGCAGTGTAAACCTCAAGATGCATGCATTGGAAACTGTCCTTAGCATGGAGAACAGCAATATCTGTGCAGTAACAGATTCCTGATTCAAGGCTCCCAGGTGCACCCCATCACTGCTAGGTTATACCTCATACCATGCTTGTCGTCCCCTACACATGCACCAAACCTGAACAGGGGGGAAGTATCCAAAGGCACCACAGATACACACACCTCCAGGTTGGTGGCACAGCACAAAGCATCAGGGCCTATCCAGGTGCAACTAACAGTGGGTTAGACTGCCTCCAGGTTCATAGCCTGGCACACACCACCCTCCCATACCCAGGAAACCCACTTGGCCTTCCTGACAACAATGGGAATATGACAGTCTCTACATACATCATTATATGGCTGGACTGCAACTACCCAAACATAGAGTGTGAGCATTACTCTAGCTCCAAGACCCTAGCTGAAAGGTTCCTAGCATGTAGTCACTGAATTGCTATGGAACAACTTGTTACCACTCCCACAACAGGTGAAAACATGCAGCACCTGTTCATCAACAACATGTGGACTATATGCTCCAGACCAGACATGTATCCCTCACTGGTAGGATGAGACCATATACAACTCACACTGTATATTCACATACCACATGTAGCCACTGCACAGAAAACCACAGTCATAAAGTTGTGTAATGCAAATTCCATGTATCCACATGAGGCAGGCTTCAGACATGGGAACTATTGAAGGTCACAGGTACATATGTGTATGTGGCACACACATACATCATGTGTGCATTGCCATTACTGGTTTAATCTATGTCGTGCAATATTGTGAACACCACCCCACACACATGGGCAAACTGTGTGACAAAAACACACGTGGCATTTGTAGGATTCAAACCCCTACCTAACTGTGTTATGTCACTAGTGAGAGACACAGTAGCAGAGCGCACTATTTGCATTACTGCAAAACCTGCCCTCTCCTGCTGTACTTATAGGGTGCTGACATCATCTGTGTTGAGACAGTGGAATATGCAGCATGTGGTGTGTTGTACTAGTTGCCAAAAGGGACATTTCTCTTACACATATAATTGCACACACCCTACTTTATGTATTCCACAACTTGTGTGGACAGTGACAAACAATGGCCATGTGCCCTAGGCCATTTGTAATGCTAGTCAGACAGTGATCGTCCTTCAACACACATATTCACTGGTGTTTGCCATGACATATTTCAAGGTTAGTATGCTGTGCCTCTGTCTACACATGACATACTGGTGATATCCAGGGTAAACCTACCATCTCCCATCCAGTCAGCATTATTCCTCTGGATGACAGTCAATGAGGGACTCCCTGGATAACCTGTACTGGGAGTTCAGTCATGAGTGGAGTGATCTTCTGGGTTATGGATCAATCAGTACAGCATGTCCTGTTTATGTCAGTGCTGGGTTTCAGGCCTGTCATGTGCATAGGTCACCAGCATTCAGAGTGTACATGGTGCCAAGTGTCCATTTATTCCAGCTTGGTCATGGCTTTATACATTAGGCACAGATCACCTCTATCCAGCCAGTATGGCACTGTGTGGAGCTGCAGTGTGTTTAATCAGGCAACGCATGGCATCTGTTACAGCTTTGAGATACTCCTGGTGGGGTATTCTTGTAGTCTTTCCAGTTGATGCAGGTGTCTGCTAATGTACATCCCACAATGGCCATTGTACGCAATTGTGAGGCTGAAGATGGATGACTAGAGAGGCACAATGACCTCCCCTGACCTAGCTATGCTTACCTTCATGATTAGATGGGTATATGGTATGTGTCTGTAGCCACTATGGACACATGGTTGTCACATGCAGGATATCTATCACCTTGTGTCTCCAGGTCTCTTATTGCTCCTGAGGTACTTAATGGGTTAACACCTATGTGGTAAATTGTGGCCACGCACTGTGTTTCCACAGGGGTTGACTATACACTATTCTGCATTTTGCTTGTTGACATGGCTGTTCCACCACTTGTCTGTTTCTATGTGTGCCTTTTGTAAGCTGATTGTGTCAGCTGGAGGGTCCCATATGGTGGGCAGTTTGTATTCATCTGCGAACCTGTTCAGACACAGCCCTTCCATGTTGGCCTGTACCTGTGTGACATATATGCCATGCAAGAGAGGTCCCAGGACCGTGCCATGTGGGATGCCAGGTGTACCTGTTTGAAGTCTGACATGGCTGCAACATTTCTGACCAGGTCAGTTCTGTCCTTGAGCTGGTTTGCAACCCATCTACTTGGATAGGGGTTTATAGTTAGGCTGGTGAGCTTATCTGTACTGAACAACTGGGGTATTTTATGGAAGGGTTTAGCAAGGTCCGTATAGGCTGTGTGAACCACATTCCCCTCATCAATGGCCTTGGTGCATGTTTCACATGAGTCAGACATGTTTAAGGGGCAGGATCTGCCCTATGAAAGACACACTGGGTAGGGTCCAATGTCTGTAGGTGCCCAATATCGTTATCCCTGGGGTCCACGTTCATCCTCACCATTACGTTACCTACCAAGATAGTCAGGATTGAGGGGTGATAGTTTGCAGTATCCATTCAGGCACCACCTTTGTGGTGAGGGACCACTGTTGATGTACACTGCTCTTTGGGTACATATCCTGTGGTAAGACTGAGAGCGAGCAGTAGTGCTATTTGGTGTTCCATTCTTCTTATAGTTCTTGTTGGAAACAACCCAGGACACCATCTGGTACCATTGATGCTGTGTGGTTTGCTTTGCAGATGCTGGCTGTTACCTCAGTATCTGCAATGTCAGGGGGCCAGCACTCTGCTGGGATAGATATTTGTCAGTTTGGTGATGGTGGGGAGTTTGCAAATAATCTGTTAGGTTGGATGCTGGCAATGTGTGTGGGTTTGGTGTATTGTTTGCGATATTTGAGTATTGCAGAGCATATCTGCGGATTATCATCATGGTTCCTACCATCAGTTAGGACAGCTGTGTGATCATCCTTTGTGTCCAGCACAATTTGTATCATCATAGGTTCATAGGTTCATACTAGGCTATCTGGCCTGGCCATGTTTGAGCCTAGACAGACTGTGTGTGGCTTTCAACACCCCTTGCAATATGCATATTATGCCCATTCAGGGTTTACTTTACTAGATGTGACACAGAGATGGCCCCCAGTGTACACCTGCTATCTCCCATGCACTTGACCAGATTTCTCTTGTAGAGTATGAGTGTGGAGCTCAGCCTAACATGGACTGGGAGTCTGTCCCAGACTGTGAGGAGCCTCTGGGTTATGCATCTGTCCCTCCAGCACATCCTATTTATTTATGTGTTGAGGTTCAGATATCTCACTGTGGTGTCTCTGCTGGATTTGGAGTTTCTGCAGTGGAGCATGTCCATTCATTCATGGCCTTGTACATCAGGCATACATCGCCTCTGATTGGGCAGTATGCATGTGAAATGGGCTGGGGTTTCTTCAGCCAGCCAGCAGATGACAAATGTTTGGACCCTTTATCCTCTTGGTGAGGTACCTTTGGGGTCTTTCTGACTGCTGCAGGTGTCAGGTAAGGTACATCCAAAATGGGGCATTGTTGTCAAGTATGGGCCTGATAAGTGAAGAGTATGAGGGCACAGTGACAGTCTTGATCTACATGTGCATCCTTTCATGTTAAGGTGGACAATATAGCAGGTCTTCCTGGCCACCTTGGCAATGTGAGTGTCACATGACTGGTTACTGTCCACTTGTGTCCCTAGGTTCCTGATTACTTCTTCCGTACATAATGGAGTACCACCTATGTCATAATTTGTGTGTGCCTTGTTTGGTATTTGTTGAGACATTCATAGTCTGCAGTGTCTTCAAGAAGGCTGACTGGGGTTCTGCATTTGGGAGGGTGGTCTGTAGCAGGCTGCAAACTGGGACGCAGTTTGAGCCACTGTTACCTGCCCATGGATAGTCCATGCTGCTTCTTGCTGTGGTACCAACCTGGGGGTGTGGTTATCCTTGACAATTATTGATAGCCACACTCCTGTTGTAGTTTGTTCCATGTTTTGGGGCTGTGAAGCATGGTATACAGCATGACCTGGTAGTATTAGGGTGCTCTTCTGAGCCTTGACCCAGGTTTCTGTTACAGAACAGATATTACCATTATCCATGCTGAGGTGGGTTTGGTCTGCATGCATCTTGCAGTTTAGACCTCTGGCATTGGGTAGCATTACATCCAGGTTGTTACACCTTGTGCTACCTATGGTGGTGTGTTTGTGTTTCCAGCCCTACCTATTCAAGGCACAGTGGGGGTGACAACAGCCTTTGCCAGTATCCACACAGCCAGGTGTGCTGGGTGCGTGCCATCCCTAGCAGGCTGAGCATCATGTCTTGCTCAGCATGTTATCCCAGGCTGTCAGACATTTGTTCCCCTTTGACTTACAGCAATACTTCAGCCAATTATTGTACTCAGTCTTGTTGTCCTCATAGTGTGGCATCATGCATGGTGCGGGTGGGATGTTGGCAGGGTCATCATGTTTGCATATACTAGATGGTGTTACATTGCTTAACACATGGCAATCATGCCTTAGGTGGTGCTGCAGGGCTGACTATGTCGGATGCACATACTACACTCCCTGTACATGTTTGAAAGCAGGTTGTGTCATGTTAGGCATCCCTTTTACTATATGAGTGAGTCAGAGAGGGGTATCATTCCCAGGGTTCCTAATGAGCCAGTGTATGTGCTATGCGTTGCCTCTTTGCCAAGGCCAGGGCATACTGGGCATGCCTCCTTCTGCCTACTGGGGCAGGATCAGATTTTTCCTCCTCCGAGTCATGCTCTGCCTGTGATGGCCTTGGCAATGGTGGGGGGTATTTGTCCCGGCCCTATGCTGGTCCTGCTGCAGCTGTTTTCACAGAATCATATTATGTAGCATAGCACATACCATGACAATTTGGGTACATGTAGTTGGTGAGTACTGCAAGGCTCCACCAGATGTGTCCAGGCACCGGAACCGTGACTTGAGCAGCCCAAACACATGCTCAATTTCATTTCGTGTTTTTGCGTGTGCCTCATTATGGCGTTCTTGTTCAGGTGTGTGTGCATTTCTGATGGGTGTCATCAGCCACGGCTCCAGTGCGTAGCCAGCATCCCCCACTAAGTGACCATGTGCGATGTCCCCATTGGCAAATGTCTGGTACAGCTGCGTTAGATGCCAGATATGGGAATCATGGTAGCTTCCAGAGCAGCCAGCACACACATTCGTTCTTATGCCCTGGGCGTCACACATGACCTGGCAGTTGATGGAGGGGAAGCCCTTGTGGTTAATGTAGGCCCTACCCCGCTCACCAGCTGGTGCCTTGATGCGTATATGTGTGCAGTCTATTGCACCCACTACCTCAGGGTATTCCGCTATTTGCTGGAAGAGATGCATATTGCTGGCCAATGCCTCACGTGAATTGGGGAAATATGCATGATCGCCGACATGGCATCCAGGAACTGGTGCAGTACCCTGGATGCTGATGCCTGTGAGATCCCCATCATATCACCAGTTGGTCTCTGGAAGGTACCTGTTGCTAGTATTCTTAGGCCAACACATACCTTGGTTTCGACTGGGATGGGTTCCCCTCTGTTGGTTCGGTGTGTGAGGTGTGGCCTGCACAGCTCAACAATTTGATGCAGGAGGTCTCTGTCCACTCTATAGCACTCCACTATCTCCAGCTCATGTAACCCCTGGTAAGTGACCCTGGGCCTGTACACTCTTCTCCGTCTCCTCACTGTGGATTGTCTGGCAGCATTTGCATTGTCACCACCCTCAGCAAGTCTCCTATGTCTCCTTATAACAGCTATGGCAGCCCCTAGCATTTTTGGTCTGAGTGAAGCTTTTTCAGTTTTCACTTCTAATAGTTTACTCCTGTCTTGCAGTGTCTCTTGAGAGAAACATACTGCACTGCTGTTTGCAGTGTTTTAACTGCTGGGCTGTGCTAGTATTCTGCCTGTGTAATTGCCTGCTTCTAATTGTTTTCACCTGCTAGCTCTACCCGTATTCCCTGCTAGCTTCCTACTGTTTCTTCTGCTTCCTTTTTCCTCTCTGTTTCCTCAGGGGGGAGCAACGCGCACACCAGTGAAAACACGCTCACAGTGGCTAACACGCGTGCACACATGCTTACACGGACTAGAATCTGCTGATTCGGGTTAAAACGCGTGCACACCAGCGCAAACAGTCTTACAGGTCTGTAAACAGCCTCCTACATGCTTACTCTGCCTTACACGCGCACACTGTCTTACTCGCACCTCCCGGCGCGCACACGCATGCATGCATGCCCAGCAAAAAACTTTGGTGTTAGCCACAGTGTACACCTTCCATTTCTTGACTTTCCCATGCTTATCTCTTGACAATCCTCTTTCTATGATGTATGACTGACATCTTTCACATAACACTTTCCTCCAATGAACTTCATTTCTTTATGACATTCCCCCCTGTGATGTCACCTATCTCCTACTCTGTTACTCCCCCTTATCTAACTCTTACACTACTCGGAGTGTGCTCATTTGCTATGTGACAGTGAGATTCAGTATCATAACACTCATTTACATAAGATTGTCTACTAATGCTTAGTTACGTGTCTTACACTCAGCTTCCCCCCTTAGCAACCACTGCACGGTGACCATTTTGTTTTCGGTCTGCTAGTCCCTGCATTATAAATCCATGCATTGCATAAAACCCACATTTGTGAGTTTAAAACCTTTATGTTTAGGTTTTATATAGCGCAGCCCATTTGCGTGGGGCTGTGCTGCATTTAAACATCGGCGATCACTGAAAAAAAAATATTTTTTTACATGTTTGCATCAGGTTACCGTGCCAATGGCCACATATTTGGCCATTGGCATGCTGCCTGACACCTATGCGCACTTTATTTGGAGCTGACATGGCTCCATTGTGTTATTTGCAGAAACGTATTCAGTTGTCAACTGAGTACATTTCTGCACCTAACACGACTCTTACACGGACTGGTTTCAGCTTCATGGATCGCTAATCTACCTCATTTGCATGCCTTTCGGCTGCAAGTGAGGTAATTAGCATATCCACGCCCAGTCCGTGTAAGAGACGTTTTAGCGTGTCTCTCACATGGAATTTCGGGCTGTTCCTGGATCGCTATGGCTGCATGGAGTCTTACACAACTCTTAGACTCCGTGCAAGTCATCGTGAATCCTGCCCAACTTCACCATCTCACCATTAGATAAGACAATTATCGCCACTGACTCAAACATCAAATTGCTTGGTGTTACTATAGACAACCAATTAAAATTCGACCTATATATCTTAAACTGTATCAAAAAGTCCAATCAAAAACTAGGTCTTCTGTACTGCAACAACAAATATATACCTAACAATTCTAGACCTATACTGGCTCAAACATTTATTCTACCATCCTTGCTGTATTCTGCCCCCATACTTACTAACCTCCAAAATAATCCCTTACCCAAACTAGAAACCATCTATAACAAGATAGCAAGATTCACAGCCAGTAATAGCTACAAATGTCATCATTGTATAGCCCTGAAAAGCTTAAGATGGTCTTAACTCCCTCACATGATTCTGATATTACAACTACAAATTGCACACAGCATCCTAAATAGCCCCAACTCCTGATCTGCCCTTACATTTATAATTACACCCTACTGACTCAACCGTGACCTTAGAAGCACATAATAAAACCTTCTGCAGGTGACCAAGCCAATCAAAAATATTGGAAAAATACTTTACAGTCATTCAGTTGCATACTCATGGATCAAACGTCCATTGTCCCTTTGCTCCTCCACTACCAAAAGTGACGAATTCAAAAAGCAACTAAAAATCCATTTCGAACATGCATAGATCTGTACTTGTCAGAAAATCACCTAATTAATTTTTCTTCTTCTCTCAGTTAATATATCTGCCTGGTATCTACGTAAACTGTCTACATATATTACTCTCTCTGAAGTAGTACCTATGCTATTAAATGAATCTTTGTTGTACTATGCCATGATATTACTCCGATTTTTTTTTTATTTTAGGCATTGGTACATTGCTTGTAAATAACTTAATTGCTAACCAAATTTCTCAAAAGTATTGTTACTGCATCCTCAAAATGCTGCACTTTTGCCTTGTATATATTTGCATTGTATATTTCTCTCTGTTTTTGTACTAAGTATCTTACAACTTGAAGTGTTAGGTTTTTCTTATTTTTTAATTACTTTTCTTGAGCTTTTCTCCTTGGGTCAACTCTGAAAAATGGCTCTCTGGGTACAGTTGGACTAACCCGGTTAACAAATTTAAAAATAAAAATATAAAATAAATAAATTATGAAATCCCATTCTGACACTCAAATTCCCCAGGAAGGGCTGGACCAACAAACAATTGGTGTATTAAACATAAGTTTATCCTTATTGCTAATAATTTTAGCATAGTTTCCTTTCGTAAATAACCCATCATCACTATATAGCTAGAATTCTACTTAAGTTTCAGCCAGTCATGGTAGACACGAGTACTAAAGAAGACAATAAATTCTTGTTTGACCACCACATTTCTGTCATGGTTAGAATATCATTCTGTTTCCCACAGCCTATCCTTTATGATACTGCTTCAAGGTCCAACGAAGTTATAATTACACTTTATTCTTTCTGTTTTTGCCCTTCATTGAATATAATGTTGCCTTCAACATGTACTTCACTAAGCACCTAAGTTAACATCAGAGACCTTAATGTTTCCTCCCCAAAATGATCTCATGGCTTAGTACCCTTAGCTTATTTGATAGAAAAAAGTGCGTATCTCTGCACTCAGTGTGTGATATAGACTCCTAAGCAGTGATCTCTCTTTAGTGTTTTGTGGAATGAATGATCCCGCACTTTTTGAACTTCCTCACATTAGCAGAAGCAATGGTAAAGCAAACACCTGCTCTAGCACCCTAAACCTGTACTGCCACATTAACATTAACCTCTAACCTATCTCCATGATGCAGAAGGATGTTGGATGGTACATTGTCTATAAACCAGGGAACTGGCATTGATTTGTAACCCTGGCACTGAAGAAGCCATGTAGAAAGGGTAGGAGTGAAAGGATGTGGCCCAGTTACCTCTCCAGATGATGAGAAGACTTGCATACACTCAGAGATGCATTGGACAGTGCATTTTCCCTGGTGGGGCTTGAAAGATGCAGCTCATGCTTCACTGGGAGGAATAGCAGGGCAGCTTGGAGGGAATGCCATTGTAGAGTTTAGGAGATGTTCTCTGTTGGCAGCCTTCCACACGCCACTTCCAGGCACTTTTTAGGGTACATTCAGAAGACAGGTCAGACCTCTCCAGGGTGATAGAGAATTAATGGACCAATTTGAGAGCTGATAATCAAGAGATACTGCGGGTGAAGACAGCAATAAATAAATAAATAAATAAATAAATAAATAAATACCTGATGTGGGAGCATGTTCTCCACCCAGCATATCTCCCATTTCTGGAACAGGATCCTTGCATGTAATTTTCTGACAACCTTCCAAAGAACTATAGATGACTTGTTTGGTTGATTGCAAATTTTTATCTGCTTCATGTACGGATAATACATGTGGAGCAGAGTATTAATCTCTAACCAATATTTGGTGATATGAATAAATAAATGAATTCCTCTCTACTAAGGCAACAGATAGTAAAAGTCCAAATAGTATAAATCAAACTGTTGCACCACAGCCAAAAGTACGTAAACACAAATCCAAATACGATATCAAGTCTATTTATTTGCTAAAAAATATACAGAAAACTGAAAAAAAATTGTTGATGTCAAAAATTATAGGTAAAACCTTGCTTATGAAATAGGGTGTTTTCTAGTCCTGGTCATTGACAAAGAAATATATAATGTCCAAATATAGATGAAGTTCAGCCACAAAATAGAGTCTTGACCTTCGTAAAAAATCTTCATAAGAGGCTTAATAACTTCACTGTTAGAGTCAATATCAGAAATGAGCAAAATTCCAGAATATAATCCTCAAATATATGATAAGCGCTTTCGGTTTTCACCTTCTTCAGATCGCAAGGGGTAATGAGTACACATGACTTTTAAATATATCTCTAACCAATCAGCAAGCGCTAAATATGGCACCTTAACAACGAAACATCTTCTATGTAAATAAGATGCTTATCCATCTCATTTTGAGCCAATGAATTACTGGCTACTTGAGCAACAATATGTCTTGTATGCAAACATGGTGCTTTAAACAGAGGAGCAGCCCAGCCAAATGCACACACCCACGACCTTGCCTAAGGAAATGTCAACAAACACAATAGAACACATGTCCCCACAGACAATAAACATATAAGCATAAAACTGAGCTTTTAATAATTTTTTTTAATTTTAAACGTTTGCCCTCAAGTGCGCTCATTTGCGCGGGTGTGCCCTTTGCTTAACCACAGTTAGCAGTCTGTGAAGAAGCTCATAAGTTCTGAATATGCAAAATAAGGCAAGATGAAAAAGCATAGCGGTCGACATGTTGTCTCATGAGTAGGCAAGCAGGGTTCGAGTCCCAGCCCCACCAAATTTTTTTTTCATAAATAGGCATGAAACAAACCCCTGACACACATGTACAGATATATAATCATATTATTTATGTAAAATATCACGAAATGGGCTATCTAGATAACATAAATATGAGACAATTAAATAAAATGAATGCAGATTTGCTAAGAGTTGAGCTATGCTCTAACAAGCTGAGTATGTGTGCTTATAGGTGAGCAGTGGGTCACCATGTATAAACAAACTGCCCGTAGCTGAGCTCCGCTATGCCACGGTACAAACGTGTGCCAGTAGCCTATCTGAGCACAATATGCATGCAAAAAGGTAAATAATGCTGCAAGTAGGTCACCCCGTATGCGCGATGCGCACCTCCGCGCAAACACGCTAACCGGTGGGCACCGTTGAGCAAGCTGAATTAAAACTGCCTTTACTCAGAGACATCCACTAGCCTGTCTAGACAGACATGAGCAAAACAAAAAGCTATGCTGAGACTTGAACCCAGGATACCATACACCATAGTCGAAGTACAGAAGCACTAGGCCATGACATTTGTACTGAGAAATGCAGAAATAACATCTATATAGGAATGAATGCAAAGGGAAGCATGACAAAGCAGGTTTTGTGAAGCTGATACATTTCCAAACTGGCCAATCACACATAAGCGCAGGAAAAACTGCATATATAAGCACCATAGGTGGGAATACACAGCATAACTGATTGTGGAAAGTACCTGCAGTCAGAATGGCAGGAGTAGGGGAGGGCAGTTGCTTCCGAGCACAGAGGTGGGGCATTGAGGAGTCCAGATACATGGTCTGGCTCCTTGTCCATGATCACAAGGCCCAACTCATGCAGGGCCAGGTCTTGTGGGGAGCTTATCGAGCGGAGGCATTGGACCTCAACAGTGCCACTGGAATTCCTCAGACTGGTGAGCAGGTCCGTCATCATCATGCGGACCTGAAGCAACGTAAACAGGACCTACTGACCCAGTGGATCCAGGAGGCCTGGCAAATGCCCAATGCCCCACTACTAAGTAACATTAAATCATTTATTAAGAAAGAAAAATAGCTGATAATATGTAGATGTGTTTACCAATATCAGTACGTTTATTTTACAGCTGCAGGTGTACGGACTGCAAATCGCAGAGCCCATGTTGGTAGGCTCCTGCGATTGCGCCACCAGGCAGGTTAGTGGACCTCTCTTTCTAACTGTACAAAATAAATTGCCTGTCAGCTTGTAAAACTGTGCAGTGTAGTGAGTTGCCATACTGAAATGCAAATAACAGTGAAAGAGAGAATCTGCTAGATGCACATAACCTGCAGTAGCCAGTGTATTACAGACACAGAAGATCAGTTAAAGTTAAGTGTGACTAATATTCCCCCCGTTTAAGCTGTGAAGCCAAGCAGAAGTGAGACTGTTGGAAAGGATAGTTGTAATTATGTAAAACACACCAAGAAAGGCTAGAATCCTGTGCCAGTCTTAATTGTAACTATAAATAAGTGAGGGTGTGTGAAAGAGGCATGTCTCCACAACAAAGCTTGAATTAACTCCTGAATAAAGCATTCTACAGTCAGTACAGCATGAAATAAGTGAAAGAGGCACAGAAAATATAACTCGGTCAGAAAGATGTGTCCCCCACAGGTTGGATATGTATCTGTACCTAAGAATTATGCACATAAGACTAGTTTGTGTGCAATAATAAACATCCACAGTTGCCCAGAGCCATAGAAATGAAAAGTAGCAGGATGCTGTAACTGAACAGAGGCAGATCTGAATGTGTAGAAATAGAAATGCAATGTGTATGAATGTAGCAGTAACTGTCCCATCACCAACATGCATATGTTTGCAGATAGGAAAGTGTAGCTAGACCTGTAGTGTGCATATATCTGCAGCTATTAGTAAATCACAGCTATGTATATGTAATTGCAGTTGTTAATGTAATATTTCTCTACCCCACCCTAAATCCACCAATAATCCATCACGTATGAAATGGGTATGTGTACTTGCAATTAATTTCCATGGACATGTGTCCTGTTGACAATTGTCCTGTTGGTTCTTTAATATTTGCATGATTGACGATGCATGTGCCCCGTTCATACATCCGAACCTGATGGCCTGTTGCCATCAATCAACCCTGCATGCTATGTGAATGTGTACTGTTGTTGAAATAATGCATGTGTTATGACTGCTGTTTACTGTTCCGAATATATGGGTGTTTGGTTAATGGGAATACCAATGCATGCTGTTACAACTAATTCTGCATGGTACTGTCTGCCACTAATACACACCATTCTAAATTATTATCAAACACAGAACGACAGGGAAGGCAGGTCCCAGCGGACCCACCTCTCCCACCTCAGCTGGCGACTGCACCTGGCACTAGTGCCCAGGCCGGACCCTCCTCCAGTGGCCCTGTGCCACCTGCGGGTGGAAGCGCTGCAGGGGATGGGGCTCGTCCCCCCTCTGCAAGCGTGGCCAGAGGAAACCGTCCACTCACCCTCTGTGGTGTCCGGACTGTGGTGCGTAGGGAGATCAGGCACTTTGTGCTTGATCCCCTACATCAGCTCGTGGCGCGGGTGGCACAACTGGCGGGCGTGCCCGCTGCCCCACCTACACAGCCCCCAGCACAGCCCCGTCCTGGGCGGTGAAGGCACAGTGGCAACTGCCTATGGGTGGGGATTTCAGTTCCACTGTTGTCATCTGTGGGCTCATGGGCTCTGGAGATCCCAACATCTGTCCCCGTCAAATGTGTATCCCCCCCACATGTGTCATGCACCAGCCCTGTATGCGTCTTGTGTGTCTTGTCTTTGAACTTCCCCATCCTACCGCCCCAACTATACCTACTACCTGTACCTGACATAATACTCTCCCCTGAAAAAAAAAAGGGCACTCTGTTCCCGCAAAAAAAAATATGCCCCATACATAGCTGCCCATTTTGCAGACATGTCTGCTGGACATGTAAAGTTGAAATTACGATTGGCTATACAACACATGTCGTTGTCCTCACCCCTCTCTCAGGGGTGGAAGGTTTCAAATTCTACACCAAATTCCATATGTATGCACAGCTGTTGCTGACAAAGAAATGGGCAGCTATGGGCCTTTCCTACACCCTTCCTGCAACTCCAGAGCTTGTTCTCCTACTGTCCTACCCTCTTAGTGACCCCTTTTTCACCACTTTCCTGTCTCCCCATTTTCATTTCTTTAAAAGAAATTAGCGCAGGTGTGTGCATAAGTAAGCACTTGTAAGCAGTTGTAAGCGGGTGTGCCCGAAGCTAAATGGCAGTGCGCATGTGTGAGCTCCACGCAAACCAGCGCTAACCCACTTACAACTGCTTAAAAGTGCCTTAGTCACTCTGAATGACAAGGCCTGTAGTCTGCTCAGGAGAAAAATAAAATCCCACTGTCAGCCCCAAACCCAGGACCTTGGAAACACTAGTCTGCATGACTTACCACTAAGCCATGACTGCTATACAAGAGCACTGAGCTAATATAAATATATCATGCAATAGTAGGGATTAATGTAAAGTGAATTTAAGATGTGTAGTACACAAAGTATGTCATGAATATTTACTGAGAAATGCAGTGGATTCCTACAATAGTAGTGTGTGAACAGAAAGAGACAAGCTACTTGGTAGCTGCTAGGTAATAATGTCACTGTAGCACCTTGCAAGCCACACACATACTCACAGCAGTATAATCTACAACACAGCCTGAACTCTGACAGAGATACTAACCTTTACACTCACAGAACACAGTCCACAGCATACCAGCATGGTCCCTGCCCTTACAATCTGAAAGGGCAAGGCCTATCTCACCTACCTTTTTTTTATAGCACTGTCCTGCTAACAATTGGTGCAGAGGCCATCACATGGACATATACAGATACCTATAAAAGCATCCTGGACTCCCAGTCCACACATGCAATACTTTCATTGCACTGTCTCCAGGGAGAGAGAGAGAGAGAGAGAGAGAGAGAGAGAGAGAGAGAGAGAAAATAAAATAAAGCAACCAAATAAAAAAATACCTCAAGCTGAGCTTGGACACAACCAACTTGAAGCTGTCAAGCCGGACAAGCAGCAGCAGGACATACAGGAACAGTAATGCAATCATTCCTGACAAACATAGGTAATGTAAAGTAAAACCTTAATAGTCAACATACCTGTGAAGACTCCATATATGTGTTTCTGGTCTCATTCTATATGTATATGAAGATGTGCACAGGGTAGGGGACATATGGCAACTATCAGTGAAGGCTGTACATACATATGTATGTGAAGGCATCTATGTGCACATATCAATGTAGGTCGTACTGCAATGTGCAATGTAGGTTTCACAGTTATTTATGTTTACCAGTATGTTAGCGTGTGTATACAGTCCTTTAATTGAACATGCTTATAAAAATTATCTATCACATGTATATGTATTTATGTATGTATGTCAATATATGTATGTACGTATAAATATATATATATATATATATATATATATATATATATATATATATATATATATATATTATGCATATCTGTATACATAGATAGAGAGGGATGTAGGAATACATAGACAGATATAGATAGAATATGTACATACATGTATATATAATACACGCATACATATACAGATATATGTAGATACATATACATACACGGATTTGACTGTCAACAGATATGTCAGTATATGAGTATCTCACACTCACCCTGTCCCACACCCTCTCTCACTCTCACCCCCTTGCTGTCACACTCCCCCCCTCCATATCTATAGCAATAAATGTACATCTCTATATATATGTAGATATGTATACAGACATATGTATATATATACATATATACATATATCTATCTATCTATCTATCTATATATATATATCTATATATATATATATATATATATAATATATATATATATATATATATATATATAGATATATAGATATAATATATATATATATATATATATATATATATAGATATATATAGATAGATACATCTCCATATATAAATACATATATATATATATATATATATATATATATATATACACATATATATCTATATATCTATATATCTATATATATATATATATATATATAGAGAGAGAGAGAGAGATCTATACTGAGTGAGGCACATGTGTACAGATGTATTGCAACAGGTGCCTGGTGACAAAGGCATGCAGTGAACACCAGTGTCAATACCGGAGTACCATACCCCATTCCAAGTCACCTACACCAGTAACCACCACAGATGTGCTTGGCTGCCCATCACTGCATGTGCAGACTCCCCATCAGTATATATCACACATACCCCTGCTGAATGTTATGCAGATAGGTCATATGCCATATGAGACACCCTTGAGTCTCTGTAGTGTGGCAGCATATGACATATGTTGGAGACACATGATCCCCTTGGTGAGGTACTACTGTGGTCTCTCCAGCTGTTGTATGTGCCGGGTGAGATCCATACCACATGGGCCATTGTACTCAATCATGGGCATGATAAAGGAGGAGCATGGTGTAGAATGACCCCCTCTGCTCTGGATGTGACACCTGTCATGCTAAGGTGGCCAAGGTAGAAAGTCTTTATAATCAAGTCATCAATGTGGATGTGAAATGAGAGGTCACTATCGACTTGGATACCTATGTGTCTGTTTAACTTGTCTGTACCCAGTGGCTGACTGTCTATGTGATATGTTGTGTGTACGTTGATGTCCCCAAAGGTGATGACTATACAGTACATGCCAGTCAGTGTTAGGCCATGACTCTGTCAGCAGCTGTCCGTGACAGTGTGTCTCGCCTGGAGGATGTGTGTGTCAGTTGGTGTATCGACTATGGCACCTACTATGCAGTCATCTGGTAACATTGTCATCCACAACCCTCCCATGTTGGCTTCCACATCTGAGAAGTAAATGCCAAATGAGGGTTCCTAGGTCAGAGGCCTGTGGGATACGACTCCTGAGTGCCCTTGACTTTGACATGGATCCCGCAATACCAACTGTATGGATGCTGTAGTTTAACCAGTTTGCTACCCAGCATGTGACATATGTATTAACATGTAACCTGATGAGCCTGTGTATGATGCCTGAGTGGGGTATTGTGTTGAAGGCCTTAGGCAAGTCCAGGTAGGCTGTATGTACTGCATTCCCATCAACAATGGCTGTAGTGACTGAGTGGATAAAGTCAGACATGTTCAAAAGGCAGCCTCAGCCCTACAGAAAGCCAGACTGTGTGGGATCAAGTGTCTGTATGTCCCCAATGTTGCCGTATTTTAGTTCCATAATGATCCCTTCCAGAGCTTCGCAGACCAGGCTGGTTAAGCTTATGTGTTGGTAGTTCCCTGGGTCTGTAGAGAACCCGCTTACAACTGCTTAAAAGTGCCTTAGTCACTCTGATTGACAAGGCCTGTAGCCAGCTCAAAAGCAAAATAAAATCCCACTGTGAGTCGGGAACCCAGGAAACAGTAGTCTGCATGACTTATCAGTAAGCCATGACTGCAATACAAACAAAACTGAGCTAAAACAAATATATCATACAATAGTAGGAAAGCATGTAAAGGGAATAAAACATGTCTATACAAAGCATGTTATGTGTAGACACTTTTAACTGTAGTTGAGTTCTGCAATAGTACAGTGTAAACAGAAACAGACATGTTAGCTGGCAGGTACTAGATATCAATATTACTATAGCAGCTTGCAAGCCACACACATACTAACAGAGGGTTGACCTACAACAGAGTTGGAAATATGAGAGAGATACTAACCTTTACACTCACAAAACAGTGTCCACAGCATACCAGCATGGTCCCCGCCCATAATATGTGAAGGGGCAATGCCCATATCAGATAACTTCATATAGCACTGTCCTGAATTCACAGTGAGAACTGCAATCAGTACTCAACTGGCTGCATGCATTCAGCAAATGCTGGCTAACAATTGGTGCAGAGGCCATCACATGGACATATACAGATACCTATGAAAGCATCCTGACACACAACCCACACATGCAATACTGTCATTGCAGTTGGAGAGGGGAAGCAGTACAGGTGCAGCAAGCATTCACTCAGTTGGAATATACACAGCCATGGACCAGCAGCAGCAGCAGCAGCAGCAGCATACGCATCAGCATCAGCATCAGAAGCTGAACACACACACACACACACACACACACACACACACACACACACACACACACACACACACAGACACCTGCAGGACCACCAGAAGCCACCATAACTCAGCAGTGGTGCCAAATCCTAGGTAATGTAACTCTGAAACCTAGTAGTGCAAATAGTGTGAAGCTGCCATATATGTGTTAGTGGTCTGTGTAAGTATGTATATGAACATGTGGATAGGACAGGGGACATATGTCAACTATCACTGAAGGATGGATATACATTTGTATGTGAATGCATGTCTGTGCACATATCAATGTCGGTCATACTGCAGCGTACAATGGTGGGTTAACAGCAATGCACATTTACCAGTCTGTCAGTGTGGGTATACAGTTCCAAAACATAACATGCTGACTCACATATGTATCATATGTATATGTATGTAAGTCTGTCACTATATGTGTCTACACACACACATATATATATATATATATATATATATATATATATATATATATATATATATATATATATATATATATATATATATATATATATATATATATATATATGTATATATATATAACATGCATATTTGTATACAGAGATAGACAGGGATGTAGGCAGACATACACAGATATTTATAGAATATGTACATCTAGACACATGTAAAACACACATGCATATACAGATATGTGGGGATACATGTACCTACATGGATCTGACTATCAACACATATGTCAGCATATAAGTATCACACACTCACCCTGCCAGTCATCGGGTCACCAGTGACATCTGCACATGTACATGTGTATCCCCCAAGAGACACACAGGTGCTACATATGGCTGTGTATAATGACAGCATATCTGAGTATCATGTCTACTATGTGTGCCATATGCTGCTGTAATACCGTTCTGTTAACCATTTTCTGTTTACTTTCAGGAAATATCGTGACACAGGAATCCAGCCTACTCTGCTGCGGAAGACGAAGAACTACACCAGAGCCTGGTGCGGGATTACAACATCCTGTTCTCCCACACCAGCCAGAATCAGCAGGAGAGGGCAGCAATGTGGCATGACCTTGTCTGCCGGATAAATGAGATTGGCATGCATAATTGGACTTATGAGCAGGTACGTCATAACTGCAGTGATTTGATCCGAAATGTCCACCAGCATGCCGCAGATATCCACAGGCAACAGGTCACCACAGGGGGTGGGGTGGCCATACATCCCCCCCTCACCAGACTGGAGGGATTGCTCTTCAGTGCTGTGGCTCCAGCCCAGGAACACCTGCAGCATCAAACATGCATTATGCTGGAGGCTGGAGCCACACAGCAGCACAATATGGAGCGTGCAGGTAATATACCATATGTATACTTCACTGTCTTGTACACTGTTAGTAGATGCATGTGGATGGCGAGTTTGCGGTGTGTATCTGCCACCTCAGTGTGAATGTGTGCATGTGTGCTATAGGTATTATCAGCAACTGCCATTCCAACTGCAACTATTGTAGTATTGAACTGTGGTATACGCTGTATCAATGGCACAGTTGTGCCCACTGACAGTACTCCTTTCATGTCTGCAGGTCCCTCCGGTGTCACATCAGGGCAGCCCATCCAGGCTGGTGAGTGTGTATTAACAATTTGTAAGATACTTTGGTTAACGCTAGTCATACTACTGTCTTGCAGTTGTGCTGAGTATTCATAGTGTGTGATGTGCATGTGTGCATGTGTGCATGTGTGCACGTCTTGGCGTGTGCATGTGTGCATGTGTGCATGACTTGGCGTGTGCATGTGTGCATGTGTGCATGTGTGCACGTCTTGGCGTGTGCATGTGTGCATGTGTGCACGTCCTGGCATGTGCATGTGTGCATGTGTGCACGTCTTGGCGTGTGCATGTGTGCATGTGTGCATGTGTGCACGTCATGGCGTGTGCATGTGTGCATCACCGTTAACATTGGGTACATATTGTAAACCATGGTTCCTGTCTTCCCCCCACAGGTTCTGTTGCTGCTCTGGTGTCCTGCAGCAGAGAACCTGAATCTGGTGCCCCTGGTATGGATGATGATGACACCTGTGTAATGGCACAGGAGGGTGTGTCGGGGGCGGTCACTGGTCAGCCAATTGACAGTACACAGCTGTCCACACCATCGATGCGCACAGTAGTCCTGCCGATACATCCCCTGTCACCAATGTCCCTAGGTGATGGACAGGTTGTAGCGGGCATAGACCAGGGTGATGTGGTGGCTGTGGCAAATGCTTCCCCACACAGCAGCCATGGGCATGGTCCCGAGGTGCTACCACAGAGACAGTTGCCCATGGGTTCTCGGGGGAGTATCCGTGGACGTACAGCCCCTGGCAGGCGTGCCCACAGAGGAATGTCTACCTCGGCTATGTTCCGGGCTGTCATGCAGGCACAGTCTCGTATGGAAAGGTACACCAGGCAGGGTGAGAGGGAGCTGAGAGCATGTCACACCGCCATGACAGACGGTATGCGTGACATTGCGGATGCTATCCGCAATTTCACCAACGTCATAGACCGACGTTGTGGGGACATATTACAGCAGGTCCACAACGTCACGTTCATGAGCCAGGGCAATGGTGGACGGTTGTGGCGTCGACGTGGCCGCATGCCAGCAACCACTGCTGCTGGCAGTCTGCATGGATGACAACAGGCCCGCGGATGCACACATAGTGCTAACAGCAGCCCCAGCAATGCTGGGTCTGTGCTGTCATCAGACCGGCCCGGGAGACCACGTGCACGTGTCTCTGGACAGTCCCGACAGGGACCCATGTCCAGTCAACATACCCCTGCTTCCGATGACAGTACCCAGTCAGGGTTGGTATTGGATACAGTCTGTAGCACCCCTGCCAGGCACAGGTACCGTGTCTGTGGCCACAGACACTGATCTGTATGACCTGGCAGGTGCAGTCTGTGGCTGTCCACAACAACTAGTATATGGCAGCCATGAGGTGGTACTGTGTGCATGCATACACACATGCAACTGTAACACAAGTAGGGCTACTGCACACACGCACACACCGTGGCAACACCGGCCCACCCCCTACGTTTGTCCCTCACATACACGCGCACACATACATGTCAATTGGTGGTATCAGTGGCTGGCTCAGGCATGCCTACTCCACACCCCGTGCATGTGATGAAACTGTGCCGCCACCTGCAATCTCTAACATCAGTGCAGGTACAGGGTAACATGTTGCTGATGCACAGGGTGACCACATAGGATTGTAATAATGGTAACATGTGTATTACAGTACAGTGTGCTGATATGATTGTGTGTATATCCCAGCATGCTTGATGCAGTAACTGTATGACTGTCCTGGATCATTACATACACCCATTGTAGGTACCATAGTGTGACAGATGCACATCCTTGCATACTGGTGTGAGGTTGTCAAGTGATAGCCACATACATAGGTAGCACAGGGGGGAGGGTATCTTGATAACTGTGCAGTACCACTTTCATTGCAATTACACTAAATATGATTTACTGTGTCTGTTAACATGGACATATGCATTGTTCATTCCTGGGTACATGTGCACAGTACCTGGATATTCCAGTGTAACCTACTGGTATTGTTACGCCGTATATGTTGTGCAATGGTCCACCTCCAGCCATACATACTGTAGTGGTGTTTGCATGCATGTTTGCTTGACATTCCCTGGAACACTGCCATCACTTGCCAAGTAGGTGCACAGACCCTCTGTGGAGGCATGCCGACATCTGCAGACTTCACTATCTGTATGTCACTGTCCCACCTGGCTGAACATACATGTCCGCCCTGGTCGCATAGACGGTGCCTGTGACACCTTGCATGAGCCGTACCTGGCTTGTGGCCACATGTGCAGTCATTGATGGCAGCGCTAGAACATTGGGAGGATGACACACACACATACCCACCTTCTGTAGGTTGATCCCTACTGGCCCTGTGTGGGGGTAATCCCCACACCAGTCACAGTACCGTGGTAGCATGTGTGAGGGTAACTTGGGTATCACCTCTGTGGTGCAGTCGTGGCAAATGTCGCTCATGTGGTGATGACACAGCTGCCACATGTATGCAATCCACACTCTCCCCTGGCCATGGATGGAACACACATGTGTGGGATGCTAACACATAGCTGACCTGGGGACTGAGCAGTCTGAGGCCAGTGGTGCCATACCCTGTCAACTGTTATGACATACTACAGTGACGACAACTGTAACATTCTGGCATACACACGCACTGGCAGATGTCCACACACATGGACACACGGACCATACTTGGGGGACACAAATTGCATTCCGCCTCAGCATCACGTACATCCACAGATGGCACACAGACATACGATAAGGTGAACAGAGCACATGCCACACATGGCACATACATCGTGTGTGCCAAACACAGACAGGCTGCAGGGATACATGACAGATGTGCTACAGCTGTGCCAGGCTCCTCTCCTGGCTGTTGCAGTGTTGTGCTGTAGAACAGGCTGTAAAGGGTGGCTGTCACAGTGCTATGCACATGGGCCGGTATTGTGCGCTGGGGAAGACACAGTGAATGTTGATGCCAGCTTGCATGTGTCACCCATGGTCCTTTCTATATTGCCAATGGCTGGTGTTACAAACATAATGGCCTTTGATGCAGGGTCAACATTACATGGACACCTCCACAGGTACTACATGTGATCGAACTCATACAGTCATGCTGCACAGCACCAGCAGAGTACAACACAGGTTATATGCACTGGACACTGTCCTCAGCATGTTGGACTGCAAGATATGGCCACCATCCCCTACAGTGTGCTGCACTGCCTTCATGTGCATAGCCTGGCACCCACAACACTGCCATACACAGGGTACACACCTTTCTTACCCAACAACACTGGGAATATGACAGACTCCATATATGTCACCATATGTCTGTGCTACATCCAGCAGACCATTGTGTGTGAGCATTACTGTAGCAACAACACAGTACCTGACAGATTCCTAACATGCAGTCACTGCATTGCGGTGGTAATACATCGAAAAACACACACAACAGCCGGGGACATGCCTCACATGCTCAACCAACACTTCTGGTGTATAGGCCACTGAGCAGCTGTGTAACCCCCACTGTTAGGATGTCACCATGTACATCTCACACAGTACATAGACATACCACATGCAGACACTGCACAGTATGACTTGGCGATACTGTTATGCCATGAGAATGACATGTCTGCACCTGAGCCATGTGTCAGAAACATGGGTACCATTTCCAGTCACAGTTATATATGTGTATGGGGCACACACATACATGCTGTGTGCATGTCCATTACTGGTCTGGGCAATGTCATGCATTGATGTGTCCCTCACCCACACGTGCATTCTGTGGGACACACACACACGTGGGATGTGTGTGTTATGGATACATAACAAACTATGCTCCAACAGTGGTATGGGACACAGTAGCACAGTGCGCTGTATGCATAAATGTCCTGTCTGCCCTGTTTGTCTGTACATATGGTGTGGTGTTATCACCTGTGTCTCCTGGGGGAATATGCATCATGTGATGTATTGTCCTAGTTGCCAAAATGACATGATTACCCACACTTGCAATTACACACACCCTACCACCCACACAGAGAGACACACACACTTGAAGGATACAAACCCATTCCTGAGTACATCATGATACACAGGGGTGGTGCATTAGCACAGCACACTACTCCAGCTGCTGGTAAGTTTTAATACCTGTCCTTCACCTGTTGAGCGCTGGCATCGTCAGTGTTTGTAAAGGGGAATGTGCATGATGTGGTGTGTTCCCATGTGTGACAAAACTTAACTGTCGTGTCATACTGATGTACACAAATACAAACGCCCCACATTCAAACACACACACTTGCCATTTGCTGGATTCAAACCCCTACCTAACTAAGTTATGACTTTTGACAGTGACGCATTAGCTGAGCGCGCTATATAGATTACTGCGACATGTACTGTCTTCCACTGTACTTGTAGTGTGCTGACATCATCACTGTTTGCAAAGTGGAATTTGCTTGCTGTAGTTCCCTCCCCTACGTGACAAAATGCACTTTACTTTCACACAGAGTATCCCATAGACAAACTCCCCTCATGTGAGCACACACACACACTTGCCATTTGCTGGATTCAAACTCCTACCTAACTATGTTATGACTCTTGACAGTGACGCATTAGCTAAGCGCGCTATCTGCATTACTGGTATATTTACCCTCTCCTGCTGTACTTCAAGGATGCTGACATCATCTCTGTGTACAGACTGCATTTTACAGCGATGGCAGTGTTGTAATGTTTGCCAAAAGGGACAATTCTTACACCCTTGTAACGGCACACACACTAATACCACACACAGGATTCAAACCCCTACCTAACTAGGTTATGACACTAGAGTGAAACGCATTAACAGAGAACGCTGTACAAATTACTGGGAGGTTCCCTTCTCTGTCTGTACATATAGGGTGCTGACATCATCTGTGTTTACAGGGGGAATATGCGTGTTGTAGTAGTTCACAGCAGGGACAGTTCTCTCACACGTACATTTGCACACACCATACCAGTATCTGTTGCTCTGGCAGTGTTTGTGCTACGTTATTTCCATAGTGTCCCTTATCTCTATGAGCAACTTGTGGGATTTCCTGTATTAACACAAACACATGCCAGATATGTGTGTTCATCTGCTGAACTGTGAAATGGCCTATGTGTGTGAGCATGCCCAGTTCACAGTTGATATGGCTTCCTATCTGACATGTCTCATGGATCTAAGTGTGTGAGCATGCCCAGTGTGTACTTTCCAGGAGTCTTAACCTGAAGATGCACACACTCCAAGCTGGAGTCAGTATGGGGAACATTGATATCTATGCAGTGACAGGATCCTGGTTCAAGGATTCAGAGAGCACACCAGCACTACCAGGCTATACATCAGATCATGCTTTTTGGGCCAAAAACACAGACATAACCACAAAAGGTGGGGGAGTTTCCACATTGATGAAGGATATCCACACATCCAGGTTAGTGGCATTGCACAAAGTATCGCAGACCTTCAATGTGCATATAACAGTGGGCACAACTGCTATTCCATTTATAACATCCTACTGACCACCTCCTCACAGTCAGGGATCCCACTCAGCTTTCCTGGGACCATTGGGGCACATGTTGATGTCAGCCAATACCATTATATTATATTGTGTGACTTCAACTACTCAGACATTGACTGGGGGCACTACACAAGCCCCAGCACCTTAACACACAGGTTCCTGGGAAATATGGACTGAACTGCTCTGGAACATGTAGTCACCAATCCCACAAGAGGGGACAACATACTACACCTGATCCTTACCAACATGGGGTCTCTATGTTCAACACCAGACGTATATCCCTGAAAGGTATGATCACACCATACATTAATGTCACTGGATGTGCACATTTACACCCCACACCCAGGCCAGAAAACCACAGTGGAACACTTTTCAAAAGCAGACTTCTCACTTCTCAAGAACAAAGTGGAATCCTTCAAGGCTTCAGGTCCACTGGGGACTACGGTCCAAACTGCAGACACCTATATAAACACATTCCACGGACATTCCCAGCTATGCATGGGTCATGCTATCCCACACAACAACATGTCACACAAATCCGCAGTCAGGTGTCCTGTGTGCTGGACACCTTGCCATACATACACTGTACAACAGAAGGGGTAAGCTACTACATGATACAGAATATCCCATAATAGGGGAGGCAGCTGTGATCAGTACTTGCATTATATTACGATCCCTCATAAAACCCCCCAAGGCCACCATTGACATTCAACCTGCACAGGACACCAATGACAATCTAACTCATTGGTCAGTCATGTTAGCAACCTGGGATGCAACTCCCAGAACTGTTCTGACTTGAATCTAAACAACAGGTAATACACTGAACCCACACACATTGCCAATATCCTGGCAGACTGGTACAGTGCAAACGTCTCCACCCCCTCTACCCCACATGAGCAAGTACCTATCCCGGCAGAGGGCTGGCTGCCAAACATCTGTGATGCTCAGGTGAAGGCTGCTCTCTCCAAGCCAATACACACTGCTTCCATGGGACCAGATGGCATCCCAGGTTGCATCCTACATGAACTCCGACTGTTAGTAATCCCCCGAATAAAACAGCTGGACAATCTCAGCCTCACTATACGATATGTGCCCACAGAATGGCATACAGCAACAGTGGTCCCACTCCACAAAGGTGCAGCCTCTACGTACCCTGACAACTATCACCCCATGAGCCTGGCTAGCTTAGTCTGCAAGGCTATGGAGAGGATCATCATGGAGCTCATACACAAAGACATTGGGGACCTGTAGACACTACATTCTACCCAGTTCAGCTTTGTCAAGGGCAGATCCTGGCCTTTGAACCTGCTTGACCTCTTCTAAACAGTCACCACAGCCATTGATGAGGTGAAGGTAGTGCACACAGCCTATCTGGACCTTGCAAAGGCATTTGACACAATACCCCACTCGGCCATCATAGATATGCTATCCCACTGACATATATACCCCTATGTCACCAGATGGGTCTCAGAGTGGCTCAAGGACAGAACACACACAGTGAGTGTTGCAGGAGACATGTCAGACTTGTAAACGGCAACATGCGACATCCCGCACAGTTCTGTCGTGGGGCCAGTCTTGTTTAGTATATACTTTTCTGAGGTACAAGCATATGTCGGAGGATTATGGCTCACCAACTTTGCAGGTGACTGCAAACTGGCCTGTGATATGGCATATACAACTCCCACCTACACCCCCAACACAACAGATTATGGTGACAAACCTCTCAAAAGGCAACCTCACTCCTGTTAAGACTGCGATGGTATCCTTTAAGCACACTGTGCCAGTCGATACAACATCTCGCAATGCTGTATCCTTCACAAATGCATTATATGGACATCTCCACGAAGGCATGGATCATGCAGTCACAAATTCATCCAACACCCTCTGCACCAGGGGCAAGTGTCCTGTCTGGCAGACCTCAGCCATGAACAGATTGTATAACACATGTGGGATGCTGATGCACGTCAGAGCAGACTCACACGAAAGGTGGCCATCTGTGATCAACACTAGCAGACAGCTGCAGTCCCTCATAACAACATCCAAGGACATCTTTGAGAGCAATCTCGCACAGGACACTAACAATTACCACAAGGCCTTCTTCAGCTATGTTAGGAACATGGCTGGGAAACCTCAGATATGCTTAGTGTTAGTTCACGACAACAAAGAATACACTGAAACACAGCTATTGGCATCATTCTGGCTGACAGGTTCAGTGCAGATTTCACACCTCACTCAGCCCCACAGGATGACATACGTATCACAGCTGACTGTAATCTCCCTGTCATCTCAGATGTCCATGTATGAGCAGCCCTCAGCACAGCTGTGAACACAGCATCAATGGTACCTGTCGCTATCCCAGGCTGGGTGCTACGTGAACCCCAGGAGGGGCATAACCCGCACATACCAATGCTATTTCATCTTAGCCTTACTACAGGATAAGTACCTGAACACTGGTGTACAACAACAGCGGTGCCACTCCACAACGGGGGTACCTCTACAGACCCTGTGAAATACCACCCCATAAGCTTAACCAGCCTGGTCTGCAAAGCTATGGGAATACGCATTATGGAACTCATCAACAGAAACAATAGGGAACTACACACACTTGATCCCACCCAGTTAGGCTTTGTATAGGGCTGGTCCTGCTTTTTGAACCTGGTTGATGTATCTGACACAGTCAGTAGAACCATTGATGAGGGCAAAGCAGTCCATACCGCCTACATGGACTTAGCTGGGCCTTGGACACATTACCCCACTCGGGCATCTTAGCTAGGCTCAGCAGCTTAAATGTGACCCATATGTCACTAGATGGGCTGCAAACTGGCTGATGGACGGGACACATAACGACATAATCACTGGTGCCATGTCAGACACACACCCAGGCACAGGTGGTGTCCCACACGCCTCTGTCCTGGGACACCTCTTGTTCAGCATTTATGTCCCAGATGCTGAAGCAAACGTGGGAGGGTTGTGCCAGACAAAGTTCCCACAGGACTGCAATCTGTGCACCATAGTCGTTATACCAGCTGATACACACGTCATACAGACTGGGCTCACAGAAACGGATAACTGCTGCAAGAGTCATGGCCTTATAGGTTCAGAGGTTCAGAGGTCCGTACTAGGCTATCTGCCCTAGGGCATTTATAAGCCTAGCCAGAGTGTGTGTGGCTTTCAGCACCCCTTAGGATGAGAATACTATGCCCATTTAGGGTTTAGTATACTGTGCCTCTGTCTAGTAATGACACGGAGATGACCCCCGGGGTAAACCTACGAACACCCATTTCTGCAGCTAACACGTCCATTACACAGGCTGGTTTTGCCTTTGTGGATCACTCAAATACCTCATTTGCATGCTTTTGGCTGCAAATGGGATATTTAGCATATCCACACCCAGTCCGTGTAAGAGAAGTTTTAGCTGGTCTCTTACACGGAGTTTAAAGCTGTTACACGTCCATTAAACCCCGTGCAAGCCTTCGTGAATCCCCCCCAATGACTTGAAATGTCTCAAAAAGCCGAGCTCATTTGTTCCTACTAATCATCCAGCCCTTGAATTGTTCACACGTATGTGTACTGATGAAGTTATGAAAATAAGAGCAGGCAAAGATACGAAACATTTTCATAACATTTCTATTGGAGAAAGAGAAGCGATACATAATTTACAAACAAATGATGAAATAGTCATTAAACCAGCTGACAAAGGAGGTGGTGTTGTGGTCATGGCAGCTGACAAGTATAGACTTGGGATGAAGGAATTACTAAGTGATTCCAGGACATATACATTGGTTAATCCACAGAGATTAGATCAACGTATTCATGCTATTTATGATCGACTTCACACCATGCTTATTCAAGGTGTTATAAATTTTGAACAATATGAATTTTTTAAGATAGATCTTCCTACTATTCCTTCCATCAGCGGACTTCCCAAAGTACATAAGAATGTATCTAATCCACCGTTTCGCCCCATAGTGGCTGGTCAGGGATGGCTTACAGAGACAATGTCTTTGTTTATAGAGAAAGAATTAAGACAAGTGTTATCCACCATACCTACAGTACTACGAGACACAGATGACTTTTTGAACAAGTTCAAGTTGGCTGTACCTTCAACATATGATTCTCAATCCCTTTTTTTGACAACGTTGGAAGTCACAAGTTTGTTTACTTGTATACCTAATGATATAGGAATGGAAACAGTTAGAACATTAATGGATAATCAAGTTGGTTCTAGATCAGCGGAGTTGATTTGCTCCCTATTAGAGATGGTATTAGACAATAATTTCTTTACATATGGTCAAGATATATATTGGCAGCGATGGGGTGTTGCCATGGTCACCCCATGTGCTAACAGCTATGCCAATATAGTGTTATCTGAATGGGAAAGGCATTGCATTTTAAGTCCTTCAAATCCATGGCACCATTGTGTGAAATATTATGGTTGTTTTGTGGACGACCTTTTCTTGTTATGGGAAGGTGAAGAATGCCAGTTTGAACTATTTGTGCAGTATTTGAACACTACCACTACTTATTTGAAATTCACAAGTGTTTGTTCATCATTGGAAATTAACTTTCTTGACATTCACATATTTAAGAGCATTGAAGGAAAATATGAGACTTCCTTATTTCGTAAATCAACCTGGAAAAACCACTATCTCCATAGAAACAGTATGCACCCCAGACATGTGACCAAAAACATCATGAAAAATGAGAAAATAAGAATTGAGAAAAGATGCACTACAAAAGAAATAATTCAAGTAGAAACAAACAACCTTAAGAAATGTTTGTTAGAACGAGGATACTCATCGTAGGAAATTAACCCTGAATTGGATATATTGGAAACTCACAGTAGTGAAACTTCCAATAGGGAAGATTTTTCCATTTTAAACACATTAGATCGGGGTTGCGAGCAGACTACTTCGATGGGAGTGGCCAGCAATTACCAACCATCACTGAGAATGATGCTCACATTTAGTACTGATAACCAACAAATTAAAGAAGTCATCACTAAGTTCTGGCCTATACTGTCACATGACTCAAAACTTTGCCACATAGTAAGGCCTAAACCTCATTTTGGATACAAAAATAAGAAAAATATTAAGAGGCTACTATGTAACAAAGATGGTTGTATGAAGAAGAAACCATCAGGTAAAAAAGGTACCTTTCCATGTGGGAACTGTATGACATGTCGCCATATAGATAAAAGTAATTCCTTTATACATCCTATTTCATCTAAGGAATTCCATTTTAATTGCAAGGCAACTTGTATTACTAAAAACATAGTGTACCTAGCAACTTGTAACAACTGCCCAAGATTTTATGTAGGAAAGACGAATCAACTTTTTAAAAGAAGGATTTTGCGACATCTGAATGATATACGCAGACTTGATGTTCATAATGCACTTGCAGTTCATATTAAAGAATTTTCTAACCACACTTTTAGCTTCAAAGCTATTGAGCATATCACATCCAGTATTAAAAGAGGTGATATTATTAATAAAACAGAGCTCATTGAGGCTAGATGGATTGTCAACTTACAAGCAGATAGATCTCCGGGACTAAATGCTTATGTACCTATAAAACCTATTTTAAAAATGAGAAGACCGAAAATCTATTCATAAAATCATTTTCATATTTTCGCTATACGCCTTTTTCAAAGTACAAAACATGATCAAAGTTTTCCCTGTTTGAAGGTATTAATTATTTACAATAATGTGTCAACAAGGTTAAATCAAGCTTGTCTATTATAGATTTGGCAGTATCAAACTGCTCTAAAACTTTTAAATTTTGCTCGCGAGTTTCGTGGATTTATGCTATAGTTGAAAGAGACAAAATGTGTACCAAGCTTTCAAGTATATTTTTACTTTTTGGATCTGTAGTTATATTTTTAATTCAATTATGAAGTGTCATATCCTACAGCTGATTAGTTTGGACAATGAATGAATATCTTATTTAAATAAAAAGCGTATATTTTTCTTTTAAAGAATTAAATGCTTTTTAACATGCTACAATTCATATGATGCTATTTCCTTAATAAATTGAAGTTGTCATTATCAGCAATCTATTGGCTTAAAACGTGAAGGATGAGCATCTTATTTGCATATTGTTGTTCAAGTTTCCAGGAATTCATTGGCTTAAAATAAGATGGATGTGCTTATTTGCATAAGAAGGTGTTCCGCTGTTTAAAGCGCCATGTTTGCATACAAGACATATTGTTGCTCAAGTAGCCAGTAATTCATTGGCTCAAAATGAGATGGATAAGCATCTTATTTACATAGAAGATGTTTCGTTGTTAAGGCGCCATATTTAGCGCTTGCTGATTGATTAGAGATATATTTAAAAGTCCTGTGTTCTCATTACCCCTTGCAATCTGAAGAAGGTGAAAACCAAAAGTGCTTATCGTATATTTGGGGATTATATTCTGGAATTGTACTCATTTCTGATATTGACTCTAACAGCGAAGTTATTAAGCCTCTTATGAAGATTTTTTACGAAGGTCAAGACTCTATTTTGTGGCTGAACTTCATCTATATTTAGACATTATATATTTCTTTGTCAATGACCAGGACTAGAAAACACCCTATTTCATAAGCAAGGTTTTGCCTATGATTTTTGACATCAACAAATTTTATTCAGTTTTCTGTATATTTTTTAGCAAATAAATAGACTTGATATCTTATTTGGATTTGTGTTTACGTACTTTCAGCTGTGGTGCAACAGTTTGATTTATACTATTTGGACTTTTACTATCTGTTGCCTTAGTAGAGAGGAATTCATTTATTTATTCATTTGTTGTTTCACTTTGGTCTAACTCTCTACACATGGCTGATATGAATACTGGTGAAGAAGGACATATTAACCCAAGGATAAGAAATGTGTTTGACTTTAGGATGGTAAATACTGGTTCATCACCATCAGAAGTCATTACCAATTCCCTTTTGCATTTGAACTTTGAGAATTTGACAGAGGCAACACCTGTTGCGATAAACGATGATGGTCGATTTGAGGAACTTTTGGGAGAAGTTGAAAGAGCTGCCTACCGCCTGAAGAGGCTAACCTGGCAAAGATTCCATTTAGAAGCAAGTATGCACAAGCAAGTTATTCTAAGAGGTATGAGAATCAAATGTATGCCTAGTTATGGCAATCAATTCCCCGAATTATTAGCCAAATGGCAGGCCATTAATTTAGAAACAAGTTTTCGCTACATGCGTTTGATCATTGATTTCTTTAAACCTGAAGAGATCAAAATTGGTGAGCTTATTAAAGATAGACAAGAAGAGCTTGAGAAATTTGATTTAACGGAATTCCAAATGAACAAATTGAGGACTTTACAGCTAAATTTGAGCACCTATGAAACTAAATTAAAAGATCAAAAGATAAAAAAACTTTTGAGGGATGTTATGGATTTTAAGAATGGGAGAATCTTTGAATGGCCAAGGGATGGCACAGAGAGTAACTCTCATGGTGACAGAAATACTTCAGATAGACCTAGGAATTTAACTAGGCCTCTGATAGATTCTAATAGTCCACCTATGAATACTAGAAATTCCAATAATGATCCGATGAGTTCTTTGAGGATAGGACCTGAAATAGAAACTACTAATGATTCAGGTTTGGAAGGAAATCAAAGAACTGTAGATATAGGTACTTTACCGAAGAAAGGTGCTACACATATTCCTATTGACCACCATTTACCGTTTTTTCTGAAACAATCACAACGAAGGAATCCACGGCCATTAAGCCAGGACAGGAAAAGAAAAAAGACTATGAATTAAGTACAGGGTCTTTGGTCATGAACTTATCTGATTATGTTTTAACCAAAGATGAGCTAAGTGTGTTAGGAAGAGGTCTAATGTTTATTCCTTCTATGAAATCAGACCTTAGCGAATTTGTCTTTGATTTGAAATGTTTCTCTAGAAATGTATCATTAAAGAATATATTTGGCTCTAACAACAATGGGGGGGATTCACGAAGCCTCCGTGTAAGGCTTACACAGAGGCTGCAGTGCAACAGAGTGATGTCAGCATGCTCTGCATATTCATGAGAGCATGCTGATACACTCCAAAGTCTTTGGACCGTGTAAGGGGGAAGGGGGCGTGTCAATACTGTGAGGCATGTAAAGGGACACGCCCACAGAGGAGCAGCCCAGCCAAATGTACACACCCACGAGCTTGCCTAAGGAAATGTCAACAAACACAATAGAACTCATGTCCCCACAGACAATAAACATATAAGCATAAAACTGAGCTTTTAATAATTTTTTTTAATTATAAACAACGTTTGCCCTCAAGTGCGCTCGTTTGCGCGGGTGTGCCCTTCGCTTAACCACAGTTAGCAGTCTGTGAAGAAGCTCATAAGTTCTGAATATGCAAAATAAGGCAAGATGAAATAGCGTAGTGGTAGACATGTCGTCTCATGAGTAGGCAAGCAGGGTTTGAGTCCCAGCCCCACCAAATTTTTTTTTCATAAATAGGCACGAAACAAACCCCTGACACACATGTACAGATATATAATCATATTATTTATGTAAAATATCACGAAATGGGCTATCTAGATAACATAAATATGAGACAATTATATAAAATGAATGCAGATTTGCTAAGAGTTGAGCTATGCTCTAACAAGCTGAGTATGTGTGCTTATAGGTGAGCAGTGGGTCACCATGTATAAACAAACTGCCCGTAGCTGAGCTGCGCTATGCCATGGTACAAACGTGTGCCAGTAGCCTATCTGAGCACAATATGCATGCAAAAAGGTAAATAATGTTGCAAGTAGGTCACCCCGTATGCGCGATGCGCACCTCCCCGCAAACACGCTAACTGGTGGGCACCGTTGAGCAAGCTGAATTAAAACTGCCTTTACTCAGAGACATCCACTAACCTGTCTAGACAGACATGAGCAAAACAAAAAGCTATGCTGAGACTTGAACCCAAGATACCATACACCATAGTCGAAGTACAGAAGCACTAGGCCATGACATTTGTACTGAGAAATGCAGAAATAACATCTATATAGGAATGAATGCAAAGGGAAGCATGACAAAGCAGGTTTTGTGAAGCTGATACATTTCCAAACTGGCCAATCACACATAAGTGTGGGAAAAATGGCATATATAAGCACCATAGGTGGGAATACACAGCATAACTGATTGGGGAAAGTACCTGCAGTCAGAATGGCAGGAGTAGGGGAGGGCAGTTGCTTCCAAGCACAGCGGTGGGGAATTGAGGAGTCAGATACATGGTCTGGCTCCTTGTCCATGATCACGAGGCCCAACTCATGCAGGGCCAGGTCTCGTGGGGAGCTTATCGAGCGGAGGCATGGGACCAGTTGGCTCGTGACCTCACCAGTGCCACTGGAAATCCTCAGACTGGTGAGCAGGTCCGTCATCATCATGCGGACCTGAAGCGACGTAAACAGGACCTACTGACCCGGTGGATCCAAGAGGCCCAGCAAATGCCCAATGCCCCACTACTAAGTAACATTAAATCATTTATTAAGAAAGAAAAATAGCTGATAATATGTAGATGTGTTTACCAATATCAGTACATTTATTTTACAGCTGCAGGTGTACGGACAGCGAATCACAGAGCCCATGCCGGTAGGCTCCTGCGATTGTGCCACCAGGCAGGTTAGTGGACCTCTCTTTCTAACTGTACAAAATAAATTGCCTGTCAGCTTGTAAAACAGTGCAGTGTAGTGAGTTACCATACTGAAATGCAAATAGCAGTGAAAGAGAGAATCTGCTAGATGCACATAACCTGCAGTAGCCAGTGTATTACAGACACAGAAGATCAGTTAAAGTTAAGTGTGAATAATATTCCCCCCGTTTAAGCTGTGAAGCCAAGCAGAAGTGAGACTGTTGGAAAGGATAGTTGTAATTATGTAAAACACACCAAGAAAGGCTAGAATCCTGTGCCAGTCTTAATTGTAACTATAAATAAGTGAGGGTGTGTGAAAGAGGCATGTCTCCAGGACAAAGCTTGAATTAACTACCGAATAAAGCATTCTACAGTCAGTACAGCATGAAATAAGTGAGAGAGGTACAGAAAATATAACTCGGTCAGAAAGATGTGTGTCCCACAGGTTGGATATGTATCTGTACCTAAGAATTATGCACATAAGACTAGTTTGTATGCAATAACAAACATCCACAGTTGCCCAGAGCCATAGAAATGAAAAGTAGCAGGATGCTGTAACTGAACAGAGGCAGATCTGAATGTGTAGAAATAGAAATGCAATGTATATGAATGTAGCAGTAACTGTCCCATCACCAACATGCATATGTTTGCAGATAGGAAAGTGTAGCTAGACCTGTAGTGTGCATATATCTGCAGCTATTAGTAAATCACAGCTATGTATATGTAATTGCAGTTGTTAATGTAATATTTCTCTACCCCACCCTAACTCCACCAATAATCCATCACGCATGAAATGGGTATGTGTACTTGCAATTAATTTCCATGGACATGTGTCCTGTTGACAATTGTCCTGTTGGTTCTTTAATATTTGCATGATTGACGATGCATGTGCCCCGTTCATACATCCGAACCTGATGGCCTGTTGCCATCAATCAACCCTGCATGCTGTGTGAATGTGTACTGTTGTTGAAATAATGCATGTGTTATGCCTGCTGTTTACTGTTCCAAATATATGGGTTTTTGGTTAATGGGAATACCAATGCATGCTGTTACAACTAATTCTGCATGGTACTGTCTGCCGCTAATACACACCATTCTAAATTATTATCAAACACAGAACGACAGGGAAGGCGGGTCCCAGCGGACCCACCTCTCCCACCTCAGCTGGCGACTGCACCTGGCACTAGTGCACAGGCCGGACCCTCCTCCGGTGACCCTGTGCCACCTGCGGGTGGAAGCGCTGAAGGGGATGGGGCTCGTCCCCCCCCTGCAAGCGTGGCCGGAGGAGACCGTCCACTCACCCTCCGTGGTGTCCGGACTGTGGTGCGTAGGGAGATCAGGAACTCTGTGCTTGATCCCCTACGTCAGCTCGAGGTGTGGGTGGCACAACTGGTGGGCGTGCCCACTGCCCCACCTACACAGCCCCCAGCACAGCCCCGTCCTGGGCGGTGAAGGCACAGTGGCAACTGCCTATGGGTGGGGATTTCAGTTCCACTGTTGCCATCTGTGGGCTCATGGGCTCTGGAGATCCCAACATCCATCCCCGTCAAATGTGTATCCCCCCCACATGTGTCATGCACCAGCCCTGTATGCGTCTTGTGTGTCTTGTCTTTGAACCTCCCCAACCTACCTTCCCAACTATACCTACTACCTGTACCTGACATACCACTCTCCCCTGAAAAAAAAAAAGGGCACTCTGTTCCCGCAAAAAGAAATACGCCCCATACATAGCTGCCCATTTTGTAGACATGTCTGCTGGACATGTAAAGCTGAAATTACGATTGGCTATACAACACATGTTGTTGCCCTCACCCCTCTCTCAGGGGTGGAAGGTTTCAAATTCTACACCAAATTCCATATGTATGCACAGCTGTTGCTGACAAAGAAATGGGCAGCTATGGGCCTTTCCTACACCCTTCCTGCAACTCCAGAGCTTGTTCTCCTACTGTCCTACCCTCTTAGTGACCCCTTTTTCACCACTTTCCTGTCTCCCCATTTTCATTTCTTTAAAAGAAATTAGCGCAGGTGTGTGCATAAGTAAGCACTTGTAAGCAGTTGTAAGCGGGTGTGCCCGAAGCTAAACGGCAGTGCGCATGCGTGAGCTCCGCGCAAACCAGTGTTAACCCGCTTACAACTGCTTAAAAGTGCCTTAGTCACTCTGAATGACAAGGCCTGTAATCTGATCAGGAGAAAAATAAAATCCCACTGTCAGTCCCGAACCCTGGACCCTGGAAACACTAGTCTGCATGACTTACCACTAAGCCATGACTGCTATACAATAACACTGAGCTAATATAAATATATCATGCAATAGTAGGGATTAATGTAAAGTGAATTTAAGATGTGTAGTACACAAAGTATGTCATGAATATTTACTGAGAAATGTAGTGGATTCCTACAATAGTAGTGTGTGAACAGAAAGAGACAAGCGACTTGGTAGCTGCTAGGTAATAATGTCACTGTAGCACCTTGCAAGCCACACACATACTCACAGCAGGATAATCTACAACACAGCCTGAACTCTGACAGAGATACTAACCTTTACACTCACAGAACACTGTCCACAGCATACCAGCATGGTCCCCGCCCTTACAATCTGAAAGGGCAAGGCCTATCTCACCTACCTTTTTATAGCACTGTCCTGCTAACAATTGGTGCAGAGGCCATCACCTGGACATATACAGATACCTATAAAAGCATCCTGGACTCCCAGTCCACACATGCAATACTTTCATTGCACTGTCTCCAGGGAGGGAGGGAGAGAGAGAGAGAGAGCGAGAATAAAATAAAGCAACCAAATAAAAAAAATACCTCAAGCTGAGCTTGGACACAACCAACTTGAAGCTGTCAAGCCGGACAAGCAGCAGCAGGACATACAGGAACAGTAATGCAATCATTCCTGACAAACATAGGTAATGTAAAGTAAAACGTTAATAGTCTAAATACCTGTGAAGACTCCATATATGTGTTTCTGGTCTCATTCTATATGTATATGAAGATGTGCACAGGGTAGGGGACATATGGCAACTATCAGTGAAGGCTGTACATACATATGTATGTGAAGGCATCTATGTGCACATATCAATGTAGGTCATACTGCAATGTGCAATGTAGGTTTCACAGTTATGTATGTTTACCAGTATGTTAGCGTGTGTATACAGTCCTTTAATTGAACATGCTTATAAAAATATCTATCACATGTATATGTATTTATGTATGTATGTCAATATATGTATGTACATATATATATATATATATATATATATATATATATATATATATATTATGCATATCTGTATACATAGATAGAGAGGGATATAGGAATACATAGACAGATATAGATAGAATATGTACATACATATATATATATAATACACACATACATATACAGATATATGTAGATACATATACATACACGGATTTGACTGTCAACAGATATGTCAGTATATGAGTATCTCACACTCACCCTGTCCCACACCCTCTCTCACTCTCACCCCTTGCTGTCACACTCCCCTCTCCATATCTATAGCAATAAATGTACATCTCTATATATATGTAGATATGTATACAGACATATATATATATATATATATATATATATATATATATATATATATATATATATATATATATATATATATATATATATATATATATATATATATATATATATATATATATATATATATATATATATATATATATATATATATATATATATATGGAGATATATACACACATATATAAATAAATATATATATATTATATATATATAGATATAATATATATATATATATATATATATATATATATATATATATATAGATACATCTCCATGTATAGATACATATACATATATATATCTATATATCTATATATATATACATATATATACATATATCTATATATCTATATATATATATATATATATATATATATATATATATATATATATATATAGAGAGAGAGAGAGAGAGAGAGAGAGAGAGATCTATACTGAGTGAGGCACATGTGTACAGATGTATTGCAACAGGTGCCTGGTAACAAAGGCATACAGTGAACACCAGTGTCAATACCGGAGTACCATACCCCATTCCAAGTCACCTACACCAGTAACCACCACAGATGTGCTTGGCTGCCCACCACTGCATGTGCAGACTCCCCATCAGTATATATCACACATACCCCTGCTGAATGTTATGCAGATAGGTCATATGCCATATGAGACACCCTTGAGTCTCTGTAGTGTGGCAGCATATGACATATGTTGGAGACACATGATCCCCTTGGTGAGGTACTACTGTGGTCTCTCCAGCTGTTGTACATGCCGGGAGAGGTCCATACCACATGGGCCATTGTACTCAATCATGGGCATGATAAAGGAGGAGCATGGTGTAGAATGACCCCCTCTGCTCTGGATGTGACACCTGTCATGCTAAGGTGGCCAAGGTAGAAAGTCTTTATAATCAAGTTGTCAATGTGGATGTGAAATGAGAGGTCACTATCGACTTGGATACCTATGTGTCTGTTTAACTTGTCTGTACCCAGTGGGTGACTGTCTATGTGATATGTTGTGTGTACGTTGATGTCCCCAAAGGTGATGACTATACAGTACATGCCAGTCAGTGTTAGGCCATGATTCTGGCAGCAGCTGTCCGTGACAGTGTGTCTCGCTTGTAGGATGTGTGTGTCAGTTGGTATATCGATTATGGCACCTACTATGCAGTCATCTGGTAACATTGTCATCCACAACCCTCCCATGTTGGCTTCCATATCTGAGAAGTAAATGCCAAATGAGGCTTCTTAGGTAAGAGGCCTGTGGGATACGACTCCTGAGTGCCCTTGACTTTGACATGGATCCCGCAATACCAACTGTATGGATGCTGTAGTTTAACCAGTTTGCTACCCAGCATGTGACATATGTATTAACATGTAACCTGATGAGCCTGTGTATGATGCCTGAGTGGGGTATTGTGTTGAAGGCCTTAGGCAAGTCCAGGTAGGCTGTATGTACTGCATTCCCATCAACAATGGCTGTAGTGACTGAGTGGATAAAGTCAGACATGTTCAAAAGGCAGCCTCAGCCCTACAGAAAGCCAAACTGTGTGGGATCAAGTGTCTGTATGTCCCCAATGTCGCCGTATTTTAGTTCCATAATGATCCCTTCCAGAGCTTTGCAGACCAGGCTGGTTAAGCTTATGTGTTGGTAGTTCCCTGGGTCTGTAGAGAACCCGCTTACAACTGCTTAAAAGTGCCTTAGTCACTCTGACTGACAAGGCCTGTAGCCAGCTCAAAAGCAAAATAAAATCCCACTGTGAGTCCCAAACCCAGGACCTTGGAAACAGTAGTCCGCATGACTTACCAGTAAGCCATGACTGCAATACAAACAAAACTGAGCTAGAACAAATATATCATACAATAGTAGGAAAGCATTTAAAGGGAATAAAACATGTCTACCATACAAAGCATGTTATGTGTAGACAATTTTAACTGTAGTTGAGTTCTGCAATAGTACAGTGTAAACAGAAACAGACATGTTAGCTGGCAGGTACTAGATATCAATATTACTATAGCAGCTTGCAAGCCACACACATACTAACAGAGGGATGACCTACAACACAGTTGGAAATATGAAAGAGATACTAACCTTTACACTCACAAAACAGTGTCCACAGCTTACCAGCATGGTCCCCACCCATAATATGTGAAGGGGCAACGCCCATATCAGATAACTTCATATAGCACTGTCCTGAATTCACAGTGAGAACTGCAATCAGTACTCAACTGGCTGCATGCATTCAGCAAATGCTGGCTAACAATTGGTGGAGAGGCCATCACATGGACATATACAGATACCTATGAAAGCATCCTGACACACAATCCACACATGCAATACTGTCATTGCAGTTGGAGAGGGGAAGCAGTACAGGTGCAGCAAGCATTCACTCAGTTGGAATATACACAGCCATGGACCAGCAGCAGCAGCAGCAGCAGCAGCAGCAACATACGCATCAGCATCAGAAGCTGAACACACACACACACACACACACACACACACACACACACACACACACACACACACACACACACAGACACCTGCAGGACCAGCAGAAGCCACCGTAACGCAGCAGTGGTGCCAAATCCTAGGTAATGTAACTGAAACCTAGTAGTGTAAATAGTGTGAAGCTGCCATGTATGTGTTAGAGGTCTGTGTCAGTATGTATATGAACATGTGGATAGGACAGGGGACATATGTCAACTATCACTGAAGGATGGGTATACATTTCTATGTGAATGCATGTGTGTGCACATATCAATGTCGGTCATACTGCAGCGTACAATGGTGGGTTAACAGCAATGCACATTTACCAGTCTGTCAGTGTAGGTATACAGTTCCAAAACATAACATGCTGACTCACATATGTATCATATGTATATGTACAGCTAACTTTGAACCTAACACCACTCTTAAGTATTCAACTCCGGTACCACCTTTAACATTCCTATAAGAAAAGTGCAGTCCGGGTCTGAACTGTCTGCAAACAGCTACAGCTAACTTTGAACCTAACACCACTCTTAAGTATTCAACTCTGGTACCACCTTTAACATTCCTATAAGAAAAGTGCAGTCCGGGTCTGAACTGTCTGCAAACAGCTACAGCTAACTTTGAACCTAACACCATTCTTAAGTATTCAACTCCGGTACCACCTTTAACATTCCTATAAGAAAAGTGCAGTCCGGGTCTGAACTGTCTGCAAGCAGCTACAGCTAACTTTGAACCTAACACCACTCTTAAGTATTCAACTCCGGTACCACCTTTAACATTCCTATAAGAAAAGTGCAGTCCGGGTCTGAACTGTCTACAAACAGCTACAGCTAACTTTGAACCTAACACCACTCTTAAGTATTCAACTCCGGTACCACCTTTAACATTCCTATAAGAAAAGTGCAGTCCGGGTCTGAACTGTCTGCAAACAGCTACAGCTAACTTTGAACCTAACACCACTCTTAAGTATTCAACTCCAGTACCACCTTTAACATTCCTATAAGAAAAGTGCAGTCCGGGTCTGAACTGTCTGCAAACAGCTACAGCTAACTTTGAGTATGTGTCTAACTGTTTGAGCCAATCTTCATTTTTTCCTGGAGAGCACTGTGCTTTGGCTGTAAGCAGCCCCCACCCCCCACCACCACCACCACACACACACACATCTTCCACTTTCTCTTATTCTCTTCTGTTAGCAAATAGTATCCATAACTGATCAATACTGTGTGTTTGTTTATTTAAACTATACCACAGTAGCCTACTTATACAAGGTTATCCTGGTTTTCCACCTGAGAAATTAAGACAAGACTCACAGTTTCAGAGCAGTCCTTGGTCAATTGTGATTGTTCCTAACACATACTTGTCTTGCTTCGGCTCATTAGCAGCAGTACAAAGAACTGCCTGCTCACACCCTTGTTCTCCCCACCCTTCCCCTTCCCTGTTTATTACCTTAAGACAATCCCAGAGTTAATAAATATTACCTGTGGCAGGCACCATTTGTAAAACTACAATCCACTCTGCTACTGGCCCCATGAAGGCTCAGTGTCTCTCCAGTAAGTGTTTTACAACTGTAAATGCCTATTTATGTTGAATTGTATTAGACATTTTACAACTGTATATGTTTATGTTGAATTTCAAGCCTGTACTCCAATCTGCTTACTTACACTATCAGACTATTTACCCTACTCATAGGACCTAAAACTGGGACTGGGTTAGCCCCGCTCCGCTTCGCCCTCGCTATGCTCGCTTCGCTCCCCTCCCTGCCCCCTTATCCCGCCCGCCCCCACTGTGTCTACATTTATAGCCACTAGGCCACACCCCTACTTCCTCTCCAACCTACACAACTTCCTCTCCAATTTCCTCCCCCCCACCACTTTACTGTTTAACCACTACTATTCCTCTGAAGCACATTGACCCCACCCATTGATGACATATAACATGTCTATAAATAATTATAAACTCCTTCCTCTTATCTTACCACTCTTAATTCTGTCATACTTTCTTACTAGCTATGAAACTCTCACATTCATAGGTTTCTCTTATCCAAAATGCCAAACCAAGATCCCCCTACCTCCACTGACTGCGGAACTTGCCCACTACTACACTACCCCAAAAATTATAAATTCCAACCACTTGCTTCTAAAAAAACCACTCCAATCAACACCAAAATCCAAATATGAACTAAAACTACTATTCAAAGTTATTAGACTACTAGCGTATCTAAGAAAAAACATAACCAAAGATGGGGACATCCATCCTAATCCAGGCCCAACCTTAACTCAAAATCCTACCAGCCCACCACTCTCCCACCGACTGGTCAACTCCCTCCTAATATGCCACTTAAACATTAGAAGCCTAAACAATAAGATACATAGCCTGCATGCTGTACTAGCCACATACCTCCCCAACATAATGTGTCTATCTGAAACATGGCTCCGCCATCAACCAAAGACAATGAGATCCTGCCTCCTGGTTACAATATACTTAGGGCAGATAGAGTAAAGAAAAGAGGAGGTGGAATAGCCGTCTTATATAATAGCACACTTAACATCATAACTAACCCTATACAAACACCCCAGGTCTCTAACGCTGAAATACTAGCTCTAAAAATTCTACTAAATAATCATAAGGGCATTAACCTAATTGTCACCTATATTCCCCCTGGGAACAATATAGAAACACTAGAGGTCATTCTACATTGGATAGCCAACAACTACCCTCAAGAAACCATTGTCCTGGGCGATGTTAATATTGACTGGAACCAATGCACAGCACAGTCCAACCCCATCCCTGTTAACCTACATGGATTCTCTCAGATAATATCATCTACCACATGTACAGGTAACAATAACCAAAAAGAGAGTATACTACACTGGATACTCACCAACAGTCATCCCCAGAACTATATGTCTGGAACTCTCCCTAATGATCTTAGTGATCACCTGCTCACATACATCATGAAAGACAAAATTAATTGTACAAGCTTACCTATTTATAGGTCTATCAGATCCAAGAAAAACTTTGACCCAACTAAATTTCAACTTGAACTCAAATCATGTAACTGGACAAAACTAAAGTTCCTTCCCCTTGATGAGGCAGTGTCAGCATTTAACAATTCATTCCTTACTATACTTGACTCGCATGCCCCTAAACGCTCAATAAGAATTAAAACTCGACTAGCACCCTGGCTAACAACAGACACCAAAACCAAAATAACAACTAGAGACAAAGCGTGGGATAAATGGCGCACTACCAAACTACCCCTAGATTGTATCAAATTCCAACAACTTAGAAATGAGACTAAAAAAGCCATCATACTAGATAAGAAAAATTACTTCTACAATCTGCAACATAAACATCAGAATAACCCTCAAAAGTACTGGGCAGGCATAAATAAACTTCTCCAACCAGACAAATCCACTACTCCGACCCCAGGAACATTATCTGACAAGAGCCAAGAAGATATAGTCAATTCATTCAATACTTTCTTCACAGAAACCATCCAGTCATTAGCTAACCAACTTTCTCCTCCCCACACTTCTATACTAGATCTCATCATCACGAACATGGGGACAAAATGCTCCACACCGGAAGTATATCCCTCATTGGTGAGATCAGATCATAAACTAATCTCACTAGAAATCCACATCCCACCCCCACCCCAAACAAAAAAGACCACAGTGAAGAACTTCTCTAAAGCAAACTTCACACTACTCAAGACAGGTGTGGTATCCTTCAAGGCCCCTGAGCCAATGGAAACCACAACCCAAGCTGCGGAAGCCCTTACAAATGCCTTCTATGAACACCTTCAGGACTGCATGGATCAGGCAATCCCAAATAAAACCAAGACTCTTTCCACCAAGGGCAAACGTCCAGTCTGGTGGACCCCAGCCATAAACAAACTTTACAATAAGAGGAGAAAGCTATTACATGATAGAGCAAAATCCCAAAAGGGAAGGCATCTTTGATCAGCACTAGCAAGAAACTACGATCCCTCATAAAATCATCCAAGGCCAACTTTGAGAGAAAAATTGCCATAGATTCAAAAGACAATCATAAGGCCTTCTTCAGCTATGTCAGAAACCTGGGTGGAAACTCCCAGATATGCTCAGAATTAGTCCAAAATGATACAAAAATCACTGAACCCACAGACATTGCCAACATACTGGCAGACAGGTTCAGCGCAAACTTCACCCCTCTCCCCAAAAGGAGAGATAACTATCCCAACTGAGAGTAGCCTCCCAGACATCTCAAATGCGCAGGTGAAAGCTGCTCTCTAAAGCTAAAACACAGCATCAATGGGACCGGATGGGGTCCCCGGCTGTGTGCTACATGAACTCAATGAAGAACTAAACCCGCACATAAGGCAGCTGTTTAATCTTAGCCTCACCACAGGATATGTGCCCAAGGAGTGGCGTACGGCAACTGTGGTCCCACTCCACAAAGGCGGTGCCTCTACGGACCCTGGTAATTACCGCCCCATAAGCTTAACAAGCCTGGTCTGCAAAGCTATGGAGAAGATCATAATGGAACTCATAAACAAGGACATAGGGGACTTGCAGACCTTGGACCCAACCCAGTTTGGCTTTGTCAAGGGCAGATCTTGCCTTTTGAACTTGGTCGACTTCTTCGAAACAGTCACCAAGGCCATTGATGAGGGAAAGGCAGTCCATATAGCTTACCTTGACCTTGCAAAAGCTTTTGACACAATACCCCACTCGGGTATTATAGAGAAACTTACCAGCTTAAATGTAAACCCATATGTCACAAGATGGGTTGCAAACTGGCTAAAGGACAGAACCCACAGGGTTAGAGTTGCTGGAGCCATGTCAGACTCCAAGCCGGTTACAAGTGGAGTCCCACAGGGCTCAGTCCTTGGCCCCCTATTGTTCGGCATCTACTTCTCAGAAGTACAGGCAAACATAGGAGGACTATGGCTGACAAAGTTTGCGGATGACTGCAAACTGGGTGCCATAGTGGATAGTACATCGGACACAGACATCCTTCAGAGGGGTCTCACAGAAACTGATAGCTGGTGCCAGAGCCATGGCCTGAAGTTAAATGCAAAAAAGTGTATAGTCATACCCTTCGGGAAAAACCAAGGTAACCCCAAGCTACCATATAGGTGGCAACCCACTAAGCACAGAAGAGGTTATCAGGGACCTGGGGACCCAGGTTGACAGTGGCCTCTCGTTTGACGCTCACGTTGCTAAAGTGGTTCGAAAGACCTTCTACATTGCCCACCTGATCATGAAGGGATTCACATCCAGATCAAGTGAGGTCATTGTTCCCCTGTACTCTTCACTTATCAGACCAATGATCGAGTACAATGCCCCATTCGGGATGTATCTCACCCGACACCTGCAGCAATTGGAGAGACCCCAAAAGTTCCTCACCAAAAGGATAAAGGGACTCCAAAACCTGTCATATGCTGCCAGACTGAAGAAATTCCAACTCTATTCAGTTGCATACCGTCTGCTCAGAGGTGACCTGTGCCTGACATACAAGGCCATGACCAACCCGGAATTAATGGACATGCTCCACCTCAAAAAATCCAAATCCACCAAAACCACTAGAGCAAGAGACTTAAACCTTAGCATGGATATAAATAGGACGTGCTGGAGGGATAGATTTATCACCAGAGACTCCCCATGCTGTGGAATAAAATCCCGGTCCATGTGATGCAGAGCACCTCGCTGGCTCTGTTCAAGAGAAATCTTGACCGGTGGATGGGAGATCATAGGTTTACCCCGGGAATCATCTCTGTGTCACTCCTGGACAGAGGCACAACAAACTAATGGGCACAGTATTCCTAACATAAGGGGCAGCGTAAGCCACATAACTTTGGGCTAGGCTTATAAATGCCCTAGGGCAGTTAGCCTAGTATAAACCTATGAACCTATAAACACTATACCCGACTCACCACTCTCTTTTAACTTCCAGCCAGTGTCCACATCCTTTATCAGATCCCTTTTGAAAAAACTGAAGCCAACCACCCTTTCAGCTGATCTTCTGCCGGCTGAATACCTGCAAATTGCTGCAGATGTCGTAGCCTACCCTATCTCAATCCTAATTAACAGAACCATAACCGAGGCCTCAATCCCCTCAATTTGGAAAATATCCTATGTTATTCCACTCCAAAAAGGAGGTTCATCCACAGAACTATCCAACTATAGACCTATAGCCATACTATCACCACTTGCCAAAATTATGGAAAAGTGCATGCACACCCAACTAATGCTCTATCTAACCCAAAATAAACTACTCACAGACTCTCAACATGGATTCAGACCCCATCATAGTACAACCACTGCCCTCCTCTCTTTTACTGAAAACATTAATCTTAACTGGAATAATAAAAAAATATTCTCCGCTCTCTTCCTGGACCTATCGAAAGCCTTCGATATGGTAAACCATCAGTTACTTCTATATACTTTAAAAACCCTGTATCTAGATACTCCAGCCCTTGACTGGTTTCAAGCTTACCTCACTGGGAGACAACTAGCAGTAATGTGGCAAAACAAGCTCTCCTGCCTACTACCAAATACCATAGGAGTTCCTCAAGGTTCCATATTAGGACCTCTCCTCTTTTCAGTCTTCATAAATGACATCCAAACAGTCATCCCTGAAGCCACCTGCATTCAATATGCAGATGACTCGACTATAATATGTTCCAATGCCTCTCTTGCAAATCTACTAACTACCACCCAACATAGCTTCACCAAAGCTGAAAACTGGCTTGCCAACCATCTCCTGATCTTAAATCCAAACAAAACCAAGTTACTTCTCTTCTACCCAACCAATAGATCTCCGACTGAAAACTTCACTATAAAATCCATTAATGGGACCATCATCTCCCCAGACACCTATACAAAGCTATTAGGAGTAAACATTGACAATAAACTCAGATTTGATATACATATCAACCAAGCCACTAAGTCAGTCAACAAGAAACTTGGGACCCTATATAGAATTAAAGCCTTCCTTACCCCGAATGCCAGGGCAGCCTCAGCCCGTTCACACCTTCTCTCTACCCTACTATATGCCTCTCCTGTCCTCACTCACCTTAACAAATCTGATCTGGCCAAGCTCTCATCCTGCTATAATCACATTGCCAGGTTCGTTACAGGCCTACCCTACAGAACACACCACTGTACTAACCTGAAAAAGCTTGGATGGATAGAATTCCCACACCTTCTTCACCAGTCCCAACTCATAGAGGCCTTCAAAATCCTTAAACAACCTGACAATACCCCAGCACTAAAAAACTTAATGACTCCCTACTCCAATCTAAGCTGCCTTCACTCAGCAAACAGACTCCTTGTCCAAACAACTAAATCTCTCAACCTAGGTGGTGACGTGCTATTTGCCAACACCACTGGTAAAATATCGAACTCTCTCCCAAATAACATCACGCTTGCAACTTCTCTAAGTCAATTCAAAAATAGTCTAAAACTCCACTTCAAGTCACACTGGCTATGTCCTTGCTCAAACCCAGACTAGCTCTGTGCCATTAACTAAAACATAAACAACTAGCTAAGATGATAAGTACTTTGTATACTGTGATAAAGAAATATGTATCCTGTCTAACTCTATGTCATTATACTGCCTACTGTCCTTGCTAATATGTTATTAATGTTACATTTGTAGTAATCTCAGAAATAGTAATGGCAGTCTTGTACTTGTATGTAAATAGCCTATGTTTTTGTTAAGTTCTTTCAGCTTATTTACTGTACCTAATTATCAATGTAACTCTGTTGGAGCTTTTCTCCCCGGGCCTCCGCTGAAAAAGGACATGTATCCAGTCGGACCATCCCGGTTAACAAATGTAAAATAAAATAAAAAAAAAAAATAAAATAAAATGTATGTAAGTCTGTCACTATATGTATCTACACACACACACACACACACACACACATATATGTATATATATATATATATATATATATATATATATATATATATATAAAACATGCTTATTTGTATACAGAGATAGACAGGGATGTAGGCAGACATACACAGATATTTATAGAATATGTACATCTAGACATATGTAAAACACACATGCATATACAGATATGTGGGGATACATGTACCTACACGGATCTGACTATCAACACATATGTCAGCATATAAGTATCACACACTCACCCTGCCAGTCGTCGAGTCACCAGTGACATCTGCACATGTACATGTGTATCCCCCAAGAGACACACAGGTGCTACATATGGCTGTGTATAATGACAGCATATCTGAGTATCATGTCTACTATGTGTGCCATATGCTGCTGTAATACCGTTCTGTTAACCATTTTCTGTTTACTTTCAGGAAATGTCGTGACACAGGAATCCAGCCTACTCTGCTGCGGAAGACGAAGAACTACACCAGAGCCTGGTGCGGGATTACAACATCCTGTTCTCCCACACCAGCCAGAATCAGCAGGAGAGGGCAGCAATGTGGCATGACTTTGTCTGCTGGATAAATGAGATTGGCACACACAATCAGACTTATGAGCAGGTACGTCATCACTACAGTGATTTGATCCGAAATGTCCGCCAGCGTGCCGCAGATATCCACAGGCAACAGGTCGCCACAGGGGGTGGGGTGGCCATACATCCCCCCCTCACCAGACTGGAGGGATTGCTTCTCAGTGTTGTGGCTCCAGCCCAGGAACTCCTGCAGCATCAAACATGCATTATGCTGGAGGCTGGAGCCACACAGCAGCACGATATGGAGCGTGCAGGTAATATACCATATGTATACTTCACTGTCTTGTACACTGTTTGTAGATGCATGTGGATGGCATGTTTACGGTGTGTATCCGCCACCTCAGTGTGAATGTGTGCATGTGTGCTATAGGTATTATCAGCAACTGCCATTCCAACTGCAGCTATTGTAGTATTGAACTGTGGTATACTCTGTATCAATGGCACAGTTGTGCCCACTGACAGTACTCCTTTCATGTCTGCAGGTCCCTCCGGTGTCACATCAGGGCAGCCCATCCAGGCTGGTGAGTGTGTATTAACAATTTGTAAGATATTTTGGTTAGCGCTAGTCATACTACTGTCTTGCAGTTGTGCTGAGTATTCATAGTGTGTGATGTGCATGTGTGCATGTGTGCATGTGTGCATGTGTGCACTTCTTGGCGTGTGCATGTGTGCATGTGTGCATGTGTGCATGACTTGGCGTGTACATGTGTGCATGTGTGCATGAGTGCATGTGTGCATGTGTGCATGTGTGCACGTCCTGGCAATTGCATGTGTGCATGTGTGCATGTGTGCACGTCTTGGCGTGTGCATGTGTGCATGTGTGCACATCATGGCGTGTGCATGTGTGCATGTGTGCATCACCATTAACATTGGGTACAGATTGTAAACCATGGTTCCTGTCTTCCCCCACAGGTTCTGTTGCTGCTCTGGTGTCCTGCAGCTGAGAGCCTGAATCTGGTGCCCCTGGTATGGATGATGATGACACCTGTGTAATGGCACAGGAGGGTGTGTTGGGGGCGGTCACTGGTCAGCCAATTGACAGTACACAGCTGTCCACACCATCAATGCGCACAGTAGTCCTGCCGATACATCCCCTATCACCAATGTCCCTAGGTGATGGACAGGTTGTAGCGGGCATAGACCAGGGTGATGTGGTGGCTGTGGCAAATGCTTCCCCACACAGCAGCCATGGGCATGGTCCCGAGGTGCTACCACAGAGACAGTTGCCCATGGGTTCTCGGGGGAGTATCCGTGGATGTACAGCCCCTGGCAGGCGTGCCCACATAGGAATGTCTACCTCAGCTATGTTCCGGGCTGTCATGCAGGCACAGTCTCGTTTGGAAAGGTACACCAGGCAGGGTCTGAGGGAGCTGAGAGCATATAGCACCGCCATGACAGACGGTATGCGTGACATTGCGGATGCTATCCGCAATTTCACCGACGTCATAGACCAACGTTGTGGGGACATATTACAGCAGGTCCACAACGTCACATCCATGAGCCAGGGCAATGGCGGATGGTTGCAGTGTCCACGTGGCTGCATGCCAGCAACCACTGCTGCTGGCAGTCAGCGCGGATGGCAACAGGCCTGCGGACGCACACATAGTGCCAGCAGCAGCCCCAGCAATGCTGGGTCTGTGCTGTCATCAGACTGGCCCGGGAGACCACGTGCACGTGTCTCTGGACAGTCCCGACAGGGACCCGTGTCCAGTCAACATACCCCTGCTTCCGATGACAGTACCCAGTCAGGGTTGGTACCGGATACAGTCCGTAGCACCCCTGCCAGGCACAGGTACTGTGTCCGTGGCCACAGACACTGATCTGTTTGACCTGGCAGGTGCAGTCTGTGGCTGTCCACAACAACTAGTATATGGCAGCCATGAGGTGGTACTGTGTGCATGCATACACACATGTAACTGTAACACAAGTAGGGCTACTGCACACATGCACACACCGCAGCAACACCGGCCCACCCCCTATGTTTGTCCTTCACATACACGCACACACATACATGTCAGTTGGTGGTATCAGTGGCTGGCTCAGGCATGCCTACTCCACACCCTGTGCATGTGATGAAACTGTGCCACCACCTGCAATCTCTAACATCAGTGCAGGTACAGGGTAACATGTTGCTGATGCACAGGGTGACCACATAGGATTGTAATAATGGTAACATGTGTATTACAGTACAGTGTGCTGATATGATTGTGTGTATATCCCAGCATGCCTGATGCAGTAACTGTATGACTGTCCTGGATCATTACATACACCCATTGTAGGCACCATAGTGTGACAGATGCACATCCTTGCATACTGGTGAGAGGTTGTCAAGTGATAGCCACATACATAGGTAGCACAGGGGGGAGGGTATCTTGATAACTGTGCAGTACCACTTTCATTGCTATTACACTAAATATGACTTACAGTGTATGTTAACATGGACATATGCATTGTTCATTCCTGGGTACATGTTCACAGCACCTGGATATTCCAGTGTAACCTACTGGTATTGTTACGCCGTATATGTTGTGCAATGGTCCACCTCCAGCCATACATACTGTAGTGGTGTTTGCATGCATGTTTGCTTGACATTCCCTGGAACACTGCTATCACTTGCCAAGTAGGTGCACAGACCCTCTGTGGAGGCATGCCGACATCTGCAGACTTCACTATCTGTATGTCGCTGTCCCACCTGGCTGAACATACATGTCCGCCCTGGTCGCATAGACGGTGCCTGTGACACCTTGCATGAGCCGTACCTGGCTTGTGGCCACATGTGCAGTCATTGATGGCAGCGCTAGAACATTGGGAGGATGACACACACACATACCCACCTTCTGTAGGTTGATCCCTACTGGCCCTGTATGGGGGTAATCCCCACACCAGTCACAGTACCGTGGTAGCATATGTGAGGGTAACTTGGGTATCACCTCTGTGGTGCAGTCGTGGCAAATGTCGCTCATGTGGTGATGACACAGCTGCCACATGTATGCAATCCACACTCTCCCCTGGCCATGGATGGAACACACATGTGTGGGATGCTAACACATAGCTGACCTGGGGACTGAGCAGTCTGAAACCAGTGGTGCCATACCCTGTCAACTGTTATGACATACCACAGTGACGACAACTGTAACATTCTGGCATACACACGCACTGGCAGATGTCCACACACATGGACACACGGACCATACTTGGGGGACACAAATTGCATTCCGCCTCAGCATCACGTACATCCACAGATGGCACACAGACATATGATAAGGTGAACAGAGCACATGCCACACATGGCACATACATCGTGTGTGCCAAACACAGACAGGCTGCAGGGATACATGACAGATGTGCTACAGCTGTGCCAGGCTCCTCTCCTGGCTGTTGCAGTGTTGTGCTGTAGAACAGGCTGTAAAGGGTGGCTGTCACAGTGCTATGCACGTGGGCCAGTATTGTGCGCTGGGAAAGACATAGTGAATGTTGGTGCCAGCTTGCATGTGTCACGCATGGTCCTTTCTATATTGCCAATGGCTGGTGTTACACACATAATGGCCTTTGATGCAGGGTCAACATTACATGGACACCTCCACAGGTACTACATGTGATCAAACTCATACAGTCATGCTGCACAGCACCAGCAGAGTACAACACAGGTTGTATGCACTGGACACTGTCCTCAGCATGGTGAACTGCAAGATATGGCCACCATCCCCTACAGTGTGCTGCACTGCCTTCATGTGCATAGCCTGGCACCCGCAACACTGCCATACACAGGGTACACACCTTTCTTACCCAACAACACTGGGAATATGACAGACTCCACATATGTCACCATATGTCTGTGCTGCATCCAGCAGACCATTGTGTGTGAGCATTACTGTAGCAACAACACAGTACCTGACAGATTCCTAACATGCAGTCACTGCGTTGCGGTGGTAATACATCAAAACACACACACAACAGCCAGGGGCATGCCTCACATGCTCAACCAACACTTGTGGCATATAGGCCACTAAGCAGTTGTGTAACCCCCACTGTTAGGATGTCACCATGTACATCTCACACAATACATAGACATACCACATGCAGACACTGCACAGTATGACTTGGCCATACTGTTATGTCATGAGAATGACATGTCTGCACCTGAGCCATGTGTCGGAAACATGGGTACCATTTCCAGTCACAGTTATATATGTGTATGGGGCACACACATACATGTTGTGTGCATGTCCATTACTGGTCTGGGCAATGTCATGCATTGATGTGTCCCTCACCCACACGTGCATTCTGTGGGACACACACACACGTGGGATGTGTGTGTTATGGATACATAACAAACTGTGCTCCAACAGTGGTATGGGACACAGTAGCACAGTGCGCTGTATGCATAAATGTCCTGTCTGCCCTGTTTGTCTGTACATATGGTGTGGTGTTATCACCTGTGTCTCCTGGGGGAATATGCATCATGTGATGTATTGTCCTAGTTGCCAAAATGACATGATTACCCACACTTGCAATTACACACACCCTACCACCCACACAGAGACACACACACTTGAAGGATACAAACCCATACCCGAGTACATCATGATACACAGGGGTGGTGCATTAGCACAGCACACTATTCCAACTGCTGGTAAGTTCTAATACCTGTCCTTCACCTGTTGAGCGCTGGCATCGTCAGTGTTTGTAAAGGGGAATGTGCATGATGTGGTGTGTTCCCATGTGTGACAAAACTGAACTGTCGTGTCATACGGATGTACACAAATACAAATGCCCCACATTCAAACACACACACACAAACACACACACTTGCCATTTGCTGGATTCAAACGCATACCTAACTATGTTATGACTCTTGACAGTGACGCATTAGCTGAGCGCGCTATACAGATTACTGCGACATGTACTGTCTTCCACTGTACTTGTAGTGTGCTGACATCATCACTGTTTGCAAAGGGGAATTTGCTTGCTGTAGTTCCTTCCCCTACGTGACAAAATGCACTTTACTTTCACACAGAGTTTCCCACAGACAAACACTCCTCATTTAAACACACACACACGCTTGCCATTTGCTGGATTCAAATCCCTACTTAACTATGTTATGACTCCTGATAGTGATGCATTAGCTGCGCACGCTATACGGATTACTGGGACATGTACTGTCTTCCACTGTACTTGTAGTGTGCTGACATCATCACCATTTGCAAAGGGGAATTTGCTTGCTGTAGTTCCTTCCCCTACATGACAAAATGCACTTTACTTTCACACAGAGTTTCCCATAGACAAACATCCCTCATTCAAACACACACACTTGCCATTTGCTGGATGCAAACCCCTACCTAACTAAGTTATGACTCTTGACAGTGACGCATTAGCTGAGCACATTATACGGATTACTGCGACATGTGCTGTCTTCCACTGTACTTGTAGTGTGCTGACATCATCACTGTTTGCAAAGGGGAATTTGCTTGCTGAAGTTCCTTCCCCTACATGACAAAATGCACTTTATTTTCACACAGAGTTTCCCATAGACAAACACCCCTCATTTGAACACACACACACACACACACACTTGCCATTTGCTGGATTCAAACCCTTACCTAACTATGTTATGACTCCTGACAGTGACGCATTAGCTGAGCACGCTATACGGATTGTTGTGACATGCATTGTCTTTCACTGTACTTGTAGTGTGCTGACATCATCACTGTTTGCAAAGGGGAATTTGCTTGCTGTAGTTCCTTCCCCTACGTGACAAAATGCACTTTACTTTCACACAGAGTTTCCCATAGACAAACACCCCTCATGTGAGCACACACAAACACTTGACATTTGCTGGATTCAAACTCCTACCTAACTGTGTTATGACTCTTAACAGTGACACATTAGCTGAGTGTGCTATCTGCATTACTGGTATATCTACCCTCTCCTGCTGTACTTCAAGGATGCTGACATCATCTCTGTGTACAGACTGCATTTTACAGCGACGGCAGTGTTGTAATGTTTGCCAAAAGGGACAACTCTCACACCCTTGAAATTGCACACACACTAATACCACACACACACACACCACTTGCAGGATTCAAACCCCTACCTAACTAGGTTATGACACTAGAGTGAAACGCATTAGCAGAGCACGCTGTACAAATTACTGGGAGGTTCCCTTCTCTGTTTGTACATATAGGGTGCTGACATCATCTGTGTTTACAGGGGGAATATGCGTGTTGTAGTAGTTCACAGCAGGGACAGTTCTCTCACACGTACATTTGCACACACCATACCAGTATCTGTTGCTCTGGCAGTGTTTGTGCTACGTTATTTCCATAGCGTCCCTTATCTCTATGAACAACTTGTGGGATTTCCTGTATTAACACATACACATGCCAGATATGTGTGTTCATCTGCTGAACTGTGAAATGGCCTATGTGTGTGAGCATGCCCAGTTCACAGTTGATATGGCTTCCTGTCTGACACGTCTCATGGATCTAAGTGTGTGAGCATGCCCAGTGTGTACTTTCCAGGAGTCTTAACCTGAAGATGCACACACTCCAAGCTGGCGTCAGTATGGGGAACATTGATATCTATGCAGTGACAGGATCCTGGTTCAAGGATTCAGAGAGCACACCAGCACTACCAGGCTATACATCAGATCATGCTTTTTGGGCCAAAAACACAGACATAACCACAAAAGGTGGGGGAGTTTCCATATTGATGAAGGATATCCACACATCCAGGTTAGTGGCATTGCACAAAGTATCGCAGACCTTCAATGTGCAGATAACAGTGGGCACAACTGCTATTCCATTTACAGCATCCTACTGACCACCTCCTCACAGTCAGGGATCCCACTCAGCTTTCCTGGGACCATTGGGGCACATGTCGATGTCAGCCAATACCATTATATTATATTGTGTGACTTCAACTACTCAGACATTGACTGGGGGCACTACACAAGCCCCAGCACCTTAACACACAGGTTCCTGGGAAATATGGACTGAACTGCTCTGGAACATGTAGTCACCACTCCCACAAGAGGGGACAACATACTACACCTGATCCTTACCAACATGGGGTCTCTATGTTCAACACCAGACGTATATCCCTGAAAGGTATGATCACACCATACATTAATGCCACTAGATGTGCACATCCACACCCCACACCCAGGCCAGAAAACCACAGTGGAACACTTCTCAAAAGCAGACTTCTCACTACTCAAGAACAAAGTGGAATCCTTCAAGGCCTCAGGTCCACTGGGGACTACGGTCCAAACTGCAGACACCTATATAAACACATTCCACGGACATTCCCAGCTATGCATGGGTCATGCTATCCCACATAACAACATGTCATACAAATCCGCAGCCAGGTGTCCTGTGTGCTGGACACCTGCCATACATACACTGTACAACAGAAGGGGTAAGCTACTACATGATACAGAATATCCCATAATAGGGGAGGCAGCTGTGATCAGTACTTGCATTATATTACGATCCCTCATAAAACCCCCCAAGGCCAGCATTGACAGTCAACCTGCACAGGACACCAATGACAATCTAACTCATTGGTCAGTCATGTTAGCAACCTGGGATGCAACTCCCAGAACTGTTTTGACTTGAATCTAAACAACAGGTAATACACTGAACCCACACACATTGCCAATATCCTGACAGACTGGTACAGTGCAAACGTCTCCACCCCCTCTACCCCACATGAGCAAGTACCTATCCTGGCAGAGGGCTGGCTGCCAAACATCTGTGATGCTCAGGTGAAGGCTGCTCTCTCCAAGCCAATACACACTGCTTCCATGGGACCAGATGGCGTCCCAGGTTGCATCCTACATGAACTCCGACTGTTAGTAATCCCCTGAATAAAACAGCTGGACAATCTCAACCTCACTATACGATATGTGCCCACAGAATGGCATACAGCAACAGTGGTCCCACTCCACAAAGATGCAGCCTCTACGTACCCTGACAACTATCACCCCATGAGCCTGGCTAGCTTAGTCTGCAAGGCTATGGGGAGGATCATCATGGAGCTCATACACAAAGACATTGGGGACCTGTAGACACTACATTCTACCCAGTTCAGCTTTGTCAAGGGCAGATCCTGGCCTTTGAACCTGCTTGACCTCTTCTAAACAGTCACCACAGCCATTGATGAGGTGAAGGTAGTGCACACAACCTATCTGGACCTTGCAAAGGCATTTGACACAATACCCCACTCGGCCATCATAGATATGCTATCCCACTGACATATATACCCCTATGTCACCAGATGGGTCTCAGAGTGGCTCAAGGACAGAACACACACAGTGAGTGTTGCAGGAGACATGTCAGACTTGTAAACGGCAACATGTGACATCCCGCACAGTTCTGTTGTGGGGCCAGTCTTGTTCAGTATATACTTTTCTGAGGTACAAGCATATGTCGGAGGATTATGGCTCACCAACTTTGCAGGTGACTGCAAACTGGCCTGTGATATGGCATATACAACTCCCACCTACACCCCCAACACAACAGACTATGGTGACAAACCTCTCAAAAGGCAACCTCACTCCTGTTAAGACTGCGATGGTATCCTTTAAGCATACTGTGCCAGTCGATACAACATCCCGCAATGCTGTATCCTTCACAAATGCGTTATATGGACATCTCCAGGAAGGCATGGATCATGCAGTCACAAATTCATCCAACACCCTCTCCACCAGGGGCAAGCATCCTGTCTGGCAGACCTCAGCCATGAACAGATTGTATAACACATGTGGGATGCTGATGCATGTCAGAGCAGACTCACACGAAGGGTGGCCATCTCTGATCAACACTAGCAGACAGCTGCAATCCCTCGTAACAACATCCAAGGACATCTTTGAGAGCAATCTCACACAGGACACTAACAATTACCACAAGGCCTTCTTCAGCTATGTTAGGAACATGGCTGGGAAACCTCAGATATGCTCAGTGTTAGTTCTCGACAACAAAGAATACACTGAAACACAGCTATTGGCATCATTCTGGCTGACAGGTTCAGTGCAGATTTCACACCTCACTCAGCCCCACAGGATGACATACGTATCACAGCTGACTGTAATCTCCCTGTCATCTCAGATGTCCATGTATGAGCAGCCCTCAGCACAGCTGTGAACACAGCATCAATGGTACCTGTCGCCATCCCAGGCTGGGTGCTACGTGAACCCCAGGAGGGGCATAACCCGCACATACCAATGATATTTCATCTTAGCCTTACTACAGGATAAGTACCTGAACACTGGTGTACAACAACAGCGGTGCCACTCCACAATGGGGAGACCCTCTACAGACCCTGGGAAATACCACCCCATAAGCTTACCCAGCCTGGTCTGCAAAGCTATGGGAATACACATTATGGAACTCATCAACAGAAACAATAGGGAACTACACACACTTGATCCCACCCAGTTAGGCTTTGTATAGGGCTGGTCCTGCCTTTTGAACCTGGTTGATGTATCTGACACAGTCAGTAGAACCATTGATGAGGGCAAAGCAGTCCATACCGCCTACATGGACTTAGCTGGGCCTTGGACACATTACCCCACTCGGGCATCTTAGCTAGGCTCAGCAGCTTAAATGTGACCCATATGTCACTAGATGGGCTGCAAACTGGCTGATGGACGGGACACATAACGTCATAATCACTGGTGCCATGTCAGACACACACACCCAGGCACAGGTGGTGTCCCACACGCCTCTGTCCTGGGACACCTCTTGTTCAGCATTTATGTCTCAGATGCTGAAGCAAACGCAGGAGTGTTGTGCCAGGCAAAGTTCCCACAGGACTGCAATCTGTGCACCATAGTCGTTATACCAGCTGACACACACGTCATACAGACCGGGCTCACAGAAATGGACAACTGCTGCAAGAGTCATGGCCTTATAGGTTCATAGGTTTGTACTAGGCTATCTGCCCTAGGGCATTTCTGAGCCTAGACAGAGTGTGTGTGGCTTTCACCACCCCTTAGGATGAGAATACTATGCCCATTTAGGGTGTAGTATACTGTGCCTCTGTCTAGTAGTGACACAGAGATGACCCCCGGGGTAAACCTATGAACACCCATCCACTCGTCAAGACTTCTCTTGAATAGAGTTAATGAGGGGCTCTGCCTAACATGGATTGGGATTCTGTTCCAGAGTGTAGGGAACCTCTGGGTTATGAACCTGTCCCTCCAGCATGTCCTATTTATTTATGTGTTGAGGTTTAAGTCTCTTGCTCTCGTGGCTCTGATGGATTTGGATCTTTTGAGATGGAGCATTTCCATTAATTCCGGATTGGACATGGCCTTGGCCGTTAGGCACAGGTCACCTCTGAGTAGGCGGTATGCGACTGCATAGAGCTGGAGTTCTTTCAGTCGGGCAGCATATGACATATGTTTAAGACCCTTTATCCTCTTGGTGAGGGTCTTTTGGGGTCTTTCCAACTGCTGCAGGTGTCGGGTAAGAAACATCCCAAATGGGGCATTATACTCAATCATTGGCCTAATAAGAGATGAGTACAGGGTAATAGGCAACCTCCTTCTATCCGGAATTGAACCAGTGACCTAAGGATGACCTGGACACTCACTACAGTCCTCCGCTGTACCAGCTGAGCTACTGCCAATAACTGTATAGTCATCCCCTTTGGGGAAAACAAGGTGCCCACTACCTATCACATAGACAGTTATGCACTGAGTACAGACATCATAATCAGACGCCTGGATACTCATGTCAACAGCAAACTCTCATTTGACACCCACATTGCCATACTGGTTATACAGACTGTCTACCTTGAACACCTTTTGTCATGACGGAATTCACATCCAGTTCACAGGAAGTCATTGTACCCCTATACTCCTCCCTTATCACACCCATGATTGGGTACAATGCCCCACTTGGTATGTACCTCAACCGGCACCTGCAGCCGCTGGAGTAACCACTACAGTACCTCACCAAGAGGCTCACGTGTCTCCAACACATGTCTTATTCTGCCAGACTAAATATACACCAGCTCTATTCAGTAGCATACCGCATGCTCAGAGGTGATCTGTGCCTGACATACACAGCCATGTCCGAGCAGAATGTGAGGTACATGCTCCACCTGGGAAGATCCACATCTGTTAGAGACACAAAAGCCACACACTTAAAGCTGCGCACAGGTATGAATACAACTTGCTGGAGGGATAGATTCATAATGCAGAGGCTTCCCATGCTGTGCAACAGAATCCAAGGTCATGTTATGCAAGGACCCTCACTGACACTCTTCAAGGAACACATTGCTGTGTGAATGGGAGATCGTAGGTTTACCCCGGGGGTCAACTCTGTGTCACTACTAGACAGAGGCACAGTATTGTATATCTATTCTGTACCACTACACGGGGTGGCGAAAGCAAGATCACTATGGCTGGCCTTACATATGCCCCAGGCCAAATAGCCTAGTACTTAACTATGAAACTGTGAACTATGGATGGGGTATCGTAGGTTTGTCCCAGGGATTACTCCCATGTCAATGTTAGCCAGAGGCACAGTGAAGTAGACCTTACAAAGGGCACAGTATACTGACAGCGAGGGGTGGCGTGAGCCATACAGGATCAGCCTAGGCTTATCATCCCAACAGGGCAGGTAGCCTAGTATGAACCTAAGAACCTTTATGTTGGGATCTGTGGTCCACCACATTTGTGTTTGTGTATGGACCTCATCTACACTTCACATGTACAGTTCATTGTTGGACATCAGGTTGCATTCTTGCTGGGGAAATAGTTTGTGTGTGAGTCTAACAGGCATTATGCTGTGCCTGCAGGTTTGCCATGGGATAGTTTGCATACGATTGTCAACATCCTCTTTGCCTGCCCAATCTTTGTTGCCGTATAGTGTACTAGTTCAGTACTTTCACAGAGGATTGGTAGTATTAAGGTGTTCTTCTGGGCCTTCACATAGGTTTCTGTTGCAGGTCAGATATTAACATTCTCCATGCTGGGGTGCGTTTGGTCTGCATGGTTCTTTGTTGGTCTGCATGGATGTTTGTGTTTCCAGCCTTGCCTATTGAAGACACTGTGGGGGTGACGACAGCCTTTGCCAGTATCCACACAGCCAGGTGTGCTCTGTGTGTGCCATCCCTGGCAGGTGGTGCATTCTGTCTTGGCCAGCATGTCATCCAAGGATGTCAGACATTTATTTCCTGTGACTTGCATAACTACCTTCTGCCAATTATTGTCCTGGGTCATATCTTCTTAGTGTGGCATCGTGTTGGGTGCAGGTGGGCTGTTGTGAGGGATGTCATGTTTGCATATACTAGACAGTGTTATGTGGCTTAACACATGGCAATCTTGCCTCGGGTGGTGCTGCAAGGCTGCCTATGTCGGATGCACATACTACACACCCTGTACATGTTGGACTACAGGTTGTGTCATGTTAAGCATCCCTGTTACTATATTAGTGTGACGGATAGGAGTATAATTCCCAGGGTTCCTACTGTGCCAGTGTATGTGCTATGCGTTGCCTCTTCGCCAAGGCCAGGGCATACTGGGCACGCCTCCTTCTGCCTACTGGGGCAGGCTCCGGTTGTTCCTCCTCCGAGTCACGCTCATCCTGTGGTGGCCTTGGCAATGGTGGGGGGCTGCCTGGCCCACCCCTCTGCTGGCCCTGCTGCAGCTGTTTCCGCAGGATCATGTTATGTAGCATAGCACACACCATGACAATTTGGGTACATGTAGTTGGTGTGTACTGCAAGGCTCCACCAGATGTGTCCAGACACCGGAACCGTGACTTGAGCAACCCAAACACACGCTCTATTACATTTCTTGTTTGTGCGTGTGCCTCATTATGGCATTCTTGTTCAGCTGTGTGTGCATTTCTTATGGGTGTAATCAGCCATGGCTCCAGTGCATATCCAGCATCCCCCATTAAATGACCATGTGAGATGTCCCCAGTGGCAAATGACTGGTACAGCTGCGTCAGATGCCATATATGGGAGTCATGGTAGCTTCCAGGGCAGCCAGCACACACATTGGTAATTATGCCCTGGGCATCACACACGACCTGGCAGTTGATGGAGGGGAAGCCCTTGCCGTTGATGTAGGCCCTACCCCGCTCACCAGCCGTGCCTTGATGCGTATGTGCGTGCAGTCAATTGCACCCACTACCTCAGGGTATTCCACTATTTGATGGAAGAGACGCATATTACTGGCTAATGCCTCACGGGAGTTGGGGAAGTATACGTGATCTCTGACATGTGCTGACATGGCATCCAGGAACTGATGCAGTACCCTGGATGCTGATGCCTCTGAGATCCCCAAAATATCACCAGTTGGTCTCTGGAAGGTACCTGTTGCTAGTATTCTTAGGCCAACACATACCTTTGTTTCAACTGGGATGGGTTCCCCTCTGTTGGTTCTGTGTGTGAGGCGTGGCCTGCACAGCTCAACAATTTGCTGCAGGAGGTCTCTGTCCACTCTATAGCGCTCCACTATCTCCAGCTCATGTAACCCCTGATAGGTGACCCTGGGCCTATACACTCTTCTCCGTCTCCTCACTGTGGGTTGTCTGGCAGCATTTGCATTGTCACCACCCTCAGCAAGTCGCCTATGTCTTCTTATGACAGCTATGGCAGCCCCTAGCATTTTTTGTCTGAGTGAAGCTTTTTTAGTTTTCACTTCAATAGCTTACTCCTGTGTTGCAGTGTGTCTCTTGACAGAAACATACTGCTGTGCTGTTTGCAGTGTTTTAAAGTTGTGGGCTGGGCTAGGAGTCTGCCTGTGGAGTTGCCTGCTCCTAATTGTTTTCACCTGCAAGCTCCAGCAGTATTCCCTATGTACCTCCTACTAGTTGTGTTGCTTCCTTTTTCCTCTCTGTTTCCTCTGGGTGGAGCAACACACATTTCAGTGTAAACACGCTCTCAGTGCTTTATACGCACACACACATGCTTCCACGGAGTTTACTCTGCTTACTCGGGTTAAAACGCGCGCACACCAGCGCAAACAGCCTTACACGCCTTCATACATGCTCCCACATGCTTACTGTGACCTACACGTGCGCACCACCACTTACATGCGCGCACACTGCCCTACTTGCACCTCCTGGCGCGCACACACGTGCATGCACGCACTGCAAGAAACTTTGGGTCTAGCAACGATGTACACCTTCCATTTCTTGGCTTTCCCATGCTCTGCCTGTAGCACACCCCTTTCCATGATGTGTGTCGGACATCTGTCACATAACACTGTTCTCCAATACAATGCATTTCTTTCAGACATTCCCCCTGTGATATCATCTATCTCTTACAATGTTCCACCCCCTTTTGTAAGTCTAACACTACACGGGATGTGCTCATTTGCTATGTGACATTGGGATTCAGTATCCTCACACTCATTTACATAGGATTGCCTACTAATGCTTAGTTACATGTCTTACACTTGGCTTCCCCCCTTAGCAACCACTACACGGTAGCCATCTTGCTTTAGGTTTCCTGGTCCCTGCATTGTACCTTCATGTATTGCATAAAACCCACATCTGTGGGTTTATAACCCTCGTTTTTATGTTTTATGAAGCGCACCCCATTTGCGCGGGGTTGCGCTAGGTTTAAACATCGGCGATCGCAGAAAAAAAAAAGTTATTAATTTCACATTTTAGCATCTTGCTTGCTTGCCAATGGCCACATATTTGGCCATTGGCATGCTGCCTCTTTCATATGCATGCTTTATTTGGAGCTGACATGGCTCCGGTGTGTTTTTTGCAGAAACGTACTCAGTTCTCAACTGAGTACATTTCTGCAGCTAACACGTCCGTTACACGGGCTGGTTTTGCCTTCGCGGATCGCTCAAATACCTCATTTGCATGCCTTTCAGCTGCAAATGGGATATTTAGCATATCCACGCCCAGTCCGTGTAAGAGACGTTTTAGCTGGTCTCTTACACGGATTTTAAAGCTGTTCCTGGATCGCGAGGCTTGCACGGAGCGTTACACGTCCGTTAAACCCCGTGCAAGCCTTTGTGAATCCCCCCCAATGACTTGAAATGTCTCAAAAAGCCGAGCTCATTTGTTCCTACTAATCATCCAGCCCTTGAATTGTTCACACGTATGTGTACTGATGAAGTTATGAAAATAAGAGCAGGCAAAGATACGAAACATTTTCATAACATTTCTATTGGAGAAAGAGAAGCGATACATAATTTACAAACAAATGATGAAATAGTCATTAAACCAGCTGACAAAGGAGGTGGTGTTGTGGTCATGGCAGCTGACAAGTATAGACTTGGGATGAAGGAATTACTAAGTGATTCCAGGACATATATAGATTGGTTAATCCGCAGACATTAGATCAACGTATTCATGCTATTTATGATCGACTTCACACCATGCTTATTCAAAGTGTTATAGATTTTGAACAATATGAATTTTTTAAGATAGATCTTCCTACTATTCCTTCCATCAGCGGACTTCCCAAAGTACATAAGAATTTATGTAATCCACCATTTCGCCCCATAGTGGCTGGTCAGGGATGGCTTACAGAGACAATGTCTTTGTTTATAGAGAAAGAATTAAGACAAGTGTTATCCACCATACCTACTATGAGACACAGATGATTTTTTGAACAAGTTCAAGTTGGCTATATCTTCAACATATGATTCTCAATCCCTTTTTTTGACAACGTTGGATGTCACAAGTTTATTTACTTGTATACCTAATGATATAGGAATGGAAACAGTTAGAACAATAATGGATAATCAAGTTGGTTCTAGATCAGCGGAGTTGATTTGCTCCCTATTAGAGATGGTATTAGACAATAATTTCTTTACATATGGTCAAGATATATATTGGCAGTGATGGGGTGTTGCCATGGGTACCCCATGTGCTAACAGCTATGCCAATATAGTGTTATCTGAATGGGAAAGGCATTGCATTTTAAGTCCTTCGAATCCATGGCACCATTGTGTGAAATATTATGGTCGTTTTGTGGGCGACCTTTTTTGTTATGGGACGGTGAAGAATGCCAGTTTGAACTATTTGTACAGTATTTGAACACTACCACTACTTATTTGAAGTTCACAAGTGTTTGTTCACCATTGGAAATTAACTTTCTTGACGTTCACATATTTAAGAGCATTGAAGGAAAATATGAGACTTCCTTATTTCGTAAATCAACCTGGAAGAAAACACTATCTCCATAGAAACAGTATTCACCCCAGACATGTGACCAAAAACATCATGAAAATGAGAAAATAAGAATTGAGAAAAGATGCACTACAAAAGAAATAATTGAAGTAGAAACAAACAACCTTAAGAAATGTTTGTTAGAAAGAGGATATTCATCGAAGGAAATTAACCCTGAACTGGATATATTGGAAACTCAGAGTAGTGAAACTTCCAATAGGGAAGATTTTTCCATTTTAAACACATTAGATTGGGGTTGCGAGCAGACTACTTCGATGGGAGTGGCCAGCAATTACCAACCATCACTGAGAATGATGCTCACATTTAGTACTGATAACCAACAAATTAAAGAAGTCATCACTAAGTTCTGGCCTATACTGTCACATGACTCAAAACTTTGCAACATAGTAGGGCCTAAACCTCATTTTGGATACAAAAATAAAAAAAATATTAAGAGTCTACTATGTAACAAGGATGGTTGTATGAAGAAGAAACCATCGGGTAAAAAAGGTACCTTTCCATGTGGGAACTGTATGGCATGTCGCCATATAGATAAAAGTAATTCCTTTATACATCCTATTTCATCTAAGGAATTCCATTTTAATTGCAAGGCAACTTGTATTACTAAAAACATAGTGTACCTAGCAACTTGTAACAACTGTCCAAGATTTTATGTAGGCAAGACGAATCAACTTTTTAAAAGAAGGATTTTGCGACATCTGAATGATATACGCAGACTTGAAATGCATAATGCACTTGCAGTTCATATTAAAGAATTTTCTAACCACACTTTTAGCTTCAAAGCTATTGAGCATATCACATCCAGTATTAAAAGAGGTGATATTATTAATAAAACAGAGCTCGTTGAGGCTAGATGGATTGTCAACTTACAAGCAGATAGATCTCCGGGACTAAATGCTTATGTACCTATAAAACCTATTTTAAAAATGAGAAGACCGAAAATCTATTCATAAAATCATTGTCATAGTTTCGCTATAAGCCTTTTTCAACGTACAAAACATGATCAAAGTTTTTCCTGTTTGAAGGTATTAATTATTTACAATAATGTGTCAACAAGGTTAAATCAAGCTTGTCTCTTATAGATTTGGCAGTATCAAACTGCTCTGAAACTTTTAAATTTTGCTCGCGAGTTTCGTGGATTTATGCTATAGTTGAAAGTGACAAAATGTGTACCAAGCTTTTAAGTATATTTTTACTTTTTGGATCTGTAGTTATATTTTTAATTCGATTATGAAGTGTCATCTCCTACAGCTGATTAGTTTGGACAATGAATGAATATCTTATTTAAATAAAAAGCGTATATTTTTCTTTTAAAGAATTAAATGCTTTTTAACATGCTACAATTCATATGATGCTATTTCCTTAATAAATTGAAGTTGTCATTATCAGCAATCTATTGGCTTAAAACGTGAAGGATGAGCATCTTATTTGCCTATTGTTGTTCAAGTTTCCAGGAATTCATTGGCTTAAAATAAGATGGATGTGCTTATTTGCATAAGAAGGTGTTCCGCTGTTTAAAGCGCCATGTTTGCATACAAGACATATTGTTGCTCAAGTAGCCAGCAATTCATTGGCTCAAAATGAGATGGATAAGCATCTTATTTACATAGAAGATGTTTTGTTGTTAAGGTGCCATATTTAGCTCTTGCTGATTGGTTAGAGATATATTTAAAAGTCCTGTGTTCTCATTACCCCTTGCGATCTGAAGAAGGTGAAAACCGAAAGCGCTTATCATATATTTGGGGATTATATTCTGGAATTTTACTCATTTCTGATATTGACTCTAACAGCGAAGTTATTAAGCCTCTTATGAAGATTTTTTATGAAGGTCAAGACTCTATTTTGTGGCTGAACTTCATCTATATTTGGACATTATATATTTCTTTGTCAACGACCAGGACTAGAAAACACCCTATTTCATAAGCAAGGTTTTGCCTATGATTTTTGACATCAACAAATTTAATTCAGTTTTCTGTATATTTTTTATCAAATAAATAGACTTGATATCTTATTTGGATTTGTGTTTACGTACTTTCGGCTGTGGTGCAACAGTTTGATTTATACTATTTGGACTTTTACTATCTGTTGCCTTAGTAGAGAGGAATTCATTTATTTATTCATTTGTTGTTTCACTTTGGTCTAACTCTCTACACATGGCTGATATGAATACTGGTGAAGAAGGACATATTAACCCAGGGATAAGAAATGTGTTTGACTTTAGGATGGTAAATACTGGTTCATCACCATCAGAAGTCATTACCAATCCACTTTTGCATTTGAACTTTGAGAATTTGACAGAGGCAACACCTGTAGCGATAAACGATGATGGTTGATTTGAGGAACTTTTGGGAGAAGTTGAAAGAGCTGCCTACCGCCTGAAGAGGCTAACCTGGCAAAGATTCCATTTAGAAGCAAGCATGCACAAGCAAGTTATTCCAAGAGGTATGAGAATCAAATGTATGCCTAGTTATGACAATCAATTCTCCAAATTATTAGCCAAATGGCAGGCCATTAATTTAGAAACAAGTTTTCGCTACATGCGTTTGATCATTGATTTCTTTAAACCTGAAGAGATCAAAATTGGTGAGCTTATTAAAGATAGACAAGAAGAGCTTGAGAAATTTGATTTAACGGAATTCCAAATGAACAAATTGAGGACTTTACAACTAAATCTGAGCACCTATGAAACTAAATTAAAAGATCAAAAGATAAAAAAACTTTCGAGGGATGTTATGGATTTTAAGAATGGGAGAATCTTTGAATGGCCAAGGGATGGCACAGAGAGTAACTCTCATGGTGACAGAAATATTTCAGATAGACCTAGGAATTTAACTAGGCCTCTGATAGATTCTAATAGTCCACCTATGGATACTAGAAATTCCAATAATGATCCGATGAGTTCTTTGAGGATAGGACCTGAAATAGAAACTACTAATGATTCAGGTTTGGAAGGAAATCAAAGAACTGTAGATATAGGTACTTTACCGAAGAAAGGTGCTACACATATTCCTATTGACCACCATTTACCATTTTTTCTGAAACAATCACAATGAAGGAATCCACGACAATTAAGCCAGGACAGGAAAAGAAAAAAGACTATGATTTAAGTACAGGGTCTTTGGTCATGAACTTATCTGATTATGTTTTAACCAAAGATGAGCTAAGTGTGTTAGGAAGAGGTCTAACTTTTATTCTTTCTTATGAAATCAGACCTTAGCGAATTTGTCTTTGATTTGAAATGTTTCTCTAGAAATGTATCATTAAAGAATATATTTGGCTCTAACAACAATGACTTGAAATGTCTCAAAAAGCCGAGCTCATTTGTTCCTACTAATCATCCAGCCCTTGAATTGTTCACACGTATGTGTACTGATGAAGTTATGAAAATAAGAGCAGGCAAAGATACGAAGCATTTTCATAACATTTCTATTGGAGAAAGAGAAGCGATACATAATTTACAAACAAATGATGAAATAGTCATTAAACCAGCTGACAAAGGAGGTGGTGTTGTGGTCATGGCAGCTGATAAGTATAGACTTGGGATGAAGGAATTACTAAGTGATTCCAGGACATATACATTGGTTAATCCGCAGAGATTAGATCAACGTATTCATGCTATTTATGATCGACTTCACACCATGCTTATTCAAGGTGTTATAGACTTTGAACAATATGAATTTTTTAAGATAGATCTTCCTACTATTCCTTCCATCAGCGGACTTCCCAAAGTACATAAGAATTTATCTAATCCACCGTTTCACACCATAGTGGCTGGTCAGGGATGGCTTACAGAGACAATGTCTTTGTTTATAGAGAAAGAATTAAGACAAGTGTTATCCACCATACCTACAGTACTACGAGACACAGATGATTTTTTTGAACAAGTTCAAGTTGGCTATATCTTCAACATATGATTCTCAATCCCTTTTTTTGACAACGTTGGATGTCACAAGTTTGTTTACTTGTATACCTAATGATATAGGAAAGGAAACAGTTAGAACATTAATGGATAATCAAGTTGGTTCTAGATCAGCGGACTTGATTTGCTCCCTATTAGAGATGGTATTAGACAATAATTTCTTTACATATGGTCAAGATATATATTGGCAGCGATGGGGTGTTGCCATGGACACTCCATGTGCTAACAGCTATGCCAATATAGTGTTATCTGAATGGGAAAGGCATTGCATTTTAAGTCCTTCGAATCCATAGCACCATTGTGTGAAATATTATGGTCGTTTTGTGGACGACTTTCTCTTGTTATGGGAAGGTGAAGAATGCCAGTTTGAACTATTTGTGCAGTATTTGAACACTACCACTACTTATTTGAAGTTCACAAGTGTTTGTTCACCATTGGAAATTAACTTTCTTGACCTTCACATATTTCAGAGCATTGAAGGAAAATATGAGACTTCCTTATTTCGTAAATCAACCTGGAAAAAACACTATCTCCATAGTAACAGTATGCACCCCAGACATGTGACCCAAAACATCATGAAAAATGAGAAAATAGAATTGAGAAAAGATGCACTACAAAAGAAATAATTGAAGTAGAAACAAACAACCTTAAGAAATGTTTGTTAGAACGAGGATATTCATCGAAGGAAATTATCCCTGAATTGGATATATTGGAAACTCACAGTAGTGAAACTTCCAATAGGGAAGATTTTTCCATTTTAAACACATTAGATCGGGGTTGCGAGCAGTCTACGTTGATGGGAGTGGCCAGCAATTACCAACCACCACTGAGAATGATGCTCACATTTAGTACTGATAACCAACAAATTAAAGAAGTCATCACTAAGTTCTGGCCTATACTGTCACATGACTCAAAACTTTGCAACATAGTAGGTCCTAAACCTCATTTTGGATACAAAAATAAGAAAAATATTAAGAGGCTACTATGTAACAAGGATGGTTGTATGAATAAGAAATCATCAGGTAAAAAAGGTACCTTTCCATGTGGGAACTGTATGGCATGTCGCCATATAGATAAAAGTAATTCCTTTATACATCCTATTTCATCTAAGGAATTCCATTTTAATTGCAAGGCAACTTCTATTACTAAAAACATAGTGTACCTAGCAACTTGTAACAACTGCCCAAGATTTTATGAAGGCAAGACGAATCAACTTTTTAAAAGAAGGATTTTTCGACATCTGAATGATATACGCAGACTTGATGTTCATAATGCACTTGCAGTTCATATTAAAGAATTTTCTAACCACACTTTTAGCTTCAAAGCTATTGAGCATATCACATCCAGTATTAAAAGAGGTGATATTATTAATAAAACAGAGCTCATTGAGGCTAGATGGATTGTCAACTTACAAGCAGATAGATCTCCGGGACTAAATGCTTATGTACCTATAAAACCTATTTTAAAAATGAGAAGACCGAAAATCTATTCATAAAATCATTTTCATATTTTCGCTATAAGCCTTTTTCAAAGTACAAAACATGATCAAAGTTTTCCCTGTTTGAAGGTATTAATTTTTTACAATAATGTGTCAACAAGGTTAAATCAAGCTTGTCTCTTATAGATTTGGCAGTATCAAACTGCTCTGAAACTTTTAAATTTTGCTCGCGAGTTTCGTGGATTTATGCTATAGTTGAAAGTGACAAAATGTGTACCAAGCTTTTAAGTATATTTTTACTTTTTGGATCTGTAGTTATATTTTTAATTCAATTATGAAGTGTCATCTCCTACAGCTGATTAGTTTGGCCAATGAATGAATATTTTATTTAAATAAAAAGCGTATATTTTTCTTTTAAAGAATTAAATGCTTTTTAACATGCTACAATTCATATGATGCTATTTCCTTAATAAATTGAAGTTGTCATTATCAGCAATCTATTGGCTTAAAACGTGAAGGATGAGCATCGTATTTGCATATTGTTGTTCAAGTTTCCAGGAATTCATTGGCTTAAAATAAGATGGATGTGCTTATTTGCATAAGAAGGTGTTCCGCTGTTTAAAGCGCCATGTTTGCATACAAGACATATTGTTGCTCAAGTAGCCAGTAATTCATTGGCTCAAAATGAGATGGATAAGCATCTTATTTACATAGAAGATGTTTCGTTGTTAAGGCGCCATATTTAGCGCTTGCTGATTGGTTAGAGATATATTTAAAAGTCCTGTGTTCTCATTACCCCTTGCGATCTGAAGAAGGTGAAAGCCGAAAGCGCTAATCGTATATTTGGGGATTATATTCTGGAATTTTACTCATTTCTGATATTGACTCTAACAGCGAAGTTATTAAGCCTCTTATGAAGATTTTTTACGAAGGTCAAGACTCTATTTTGTGGCTGAACTTCATCTATATTTGGACATTATATATTTCTTTGTCAACGACCAGGACTAGAAAACACCCTATTTCATAAGCAAGGTTTTGCCTATGATTTTTGACATCAACAAATTTAATTCAGTTTTCTGTATATTTTTTATCAAATAAATAGACTTGATATCTTATTTGGATTTGTGTTTACGTACTTTCGGCTGTGGTGCAACAGTTTGATTTATAATATTTGGTGATATGGTTCAGCTGCATTTTGGTCTCCTTGGCTGTAAGCTTAATAAGAAGTTAGGAACCTATGACTATGCAGATGTGTTCCTATAGCTTTACTACCCATAGTTCTGTGCCTACCACTGCAAGGCTTATCACCACATACAAAATCTTTGCCAAGCATAGTGTTGCTGTGAATAACACTACCATCTCACAGGAAGAGGTTATTAAGATTGATTCTTCACTGGGGTGTCTTCTTTGCAGAGTCTGCAGGTCTTCCCTTATTCATGTGGGTTTTATCTAGATGTTGCATTTTCCTGCCACCTTCAAATGACGTACAGTAGATAGAGTAGTGCTTTTTCAGAATGTCTGTAGGTGAGCCTGTGGTGTCTTGTTAAGTGAGTGTGTGGATTCTGTGGCAGAATGGCACCATGTCCAGAACTGACTTCAAAAGCCTTGTGCACAGTGGCTGCTGGGATAGGCATTGAAGTCCAATGGTCTTGTAAAGGATAAAGCCAGTTATTGGATAATGGATAGATGGCTAGCTTACCATATTAATCACTGACACCTGACAACAAAGAGAAGTTTAAGCCGTTAATATGTCTATATTCATTTTTAAACTTATCCACTTGATTTTCAGGTTGAAGCTAAGCATGTATCCCTTGCTTTCAACTATTTGACTGGACTGTCTGCCACAGCACTGTCTGGCAATGCTTTGAGCTTTGCATTCGCCATGATTTCTTATTCAAATAGCAGAAGAATGACCCCTTGGTGCTTTGCCATGTCTGAAAATTCTTTCCACACTCCTTCTAGAAATAGGGATCATAATTTCTAACTCCACCAAGAACACACATTCTGACACCAGTAATGTCCGAATGAAACTGAATCACCCTACCTCAGAAATTCATAGGCACAATGAACAATAAAGTTGGCAGGTGTCATCCTTGTCTGATTCTTATGCTTTCATATGGAGGACCATTCCCTTATTACCAAAAGACACTTCAAAGGGTATAGCATTTACTTTGTTCAGAAACCTGTCCCCAGTCACAAAACCTTTCATCATGACAAGCACATAATGTTGCTTCTCTGCATCTAAGGTATTATCTCTATTAACCAGGGTGCTAAAATGGAGTACACCTTCATTTTAGCTCAGGCAATTATACCATTCAGTGACTTAGTACAGCTTGTTCTATCCTCCCTTTTGAAAAAAACAGATTTGATGCCATGTATCTGTTCTAAAACCACCAAATAAAATCTGCTTGCTCTAATTTTTGCCTTCACCTTAAAATCTATTATAGTCAATGACATTGCTTGTAACTAGTCACTAGTTGTGGGTCCTTCATTTTTAGCAGTATCACTGCTGAAACTTCATCGCTTTATACTGGCAATAGAATGCACTCTAACACAACACTAAGCCAGCAAACAATAGAAATATAAATAAAAGTGTTGATTTAAAAGCAACATTACTCTTACTTCTCTGCACACTGGCCTTCTAAGAGATAGAAACACTTCTTCAGTACAGCTTAAATAATCAAACCAGTTATCAATTCCAGGACACAGTCATTACAAAACACCTGTCAATTAATCTCTACATTAAGTCTATGAGGACTATATCACATTAACACCTATGTGGTGTGGAATGTCATGAAAATGTGAACACAAATATGAAAATATGAATATCAGGTGACAGATACTGATTCATTTCTCTACTGCAGCACATCCTCGATTAACATGCTTAGTGTTATTTTGTTAATAACTACTTGTACATTAAGTCTATGAGGACTATATCACATTAACACCTATGTGGTGTGGAATGTCATGAAAATGTGAACACAAATATGAAAATATGAATATCAGGTGACAGATACTGATTCATTTCTCTACTGCAGCACATCCTCGATTAACATGCTTAGTGTTATTTTGTTAATAACTACTTGTACTTTCTAAAATACTTTCTATGTGTTATATTTGCTCTACGACTGCGTGGAACAATGAAAAGACCTAGGTAGTGTTTTGTATTTGTATCAATTTCGTTCAAATCATATAAGCTATATGTATGTAGAGCCTGTGCCCTTTCAGCAAGTATGTAATAGTTTCTGGTATTTTGATATATACATATATATATATATATATATATATATATATATATATATATACACACACACACACACACACACACACACACACACACGCACACTGTAGATACATATATAAATAAGCACTCTTTCGATATACTGGTTATGAATGTTACTAAATCCTATGAATGTTATTAAGTGATGTTTTTATGTTGTGCTTATCAATGTAGTGCTTGGTTAAGACAACTTGTTCTATTCATCCCTATCAGTATATCTCATGTTAACCTATGTTCAGCTTATATTCACTGACTTTTTTACCATCTCCCTATTCTTTCCTTCTTATTCTGTTGCTCTTACTCACAGTGGTCCTTCCTTCATCTCTTTTTATAAGTATTAACTTTATTGTGACAATGTAATATGATAGTTTAGTAGGGCCTTTCTCTTTTATTTCCTTTTAGAGCCTCTGGTCACGACATTTGCCCCAGATACTGAATAAGTTTCGCCACAAGGGCCAACAACTAAATAATTTCATTTAGGATCTTGTCTTTTGTATTTAACTCGAAGAACCGTGTTGTGTATTACATTCATCTAGGTAAATATGTGCCTCCTTGTGCTCAGAATTAGTTTTTAACTTTCCTTCAGTTGTCCTTATACTCTGACAACCACTTATTAAGTTGATCACTGTCTTTTCTCTTGTTCAGTAAATTGCAAGGTGTTTGCCATCTACTTAGTCTTTGCATTCAGAAAATGAAAGGAAACCAGTTCTACATTGTATCTCTTTACTAATTGTGTTGTACTGGTTATAAACTGATAATACTCTGCTATAATTTGACCTGAGGGTGGAAGCCTGCCATGCTTGGCTCAGCTTCTATCCCTTTTTCTATCCCAAATTCCCACCCACCACCTCTTACTCTACTATTATATTTCCCGTACACCCATTACATTTGTGACTCCTATTCCATTACCCTCCCAAACAGCCCTAGCCCTCTCATACAACCTTATCTATCATATACACAAACATTGCCCTGTTTCAATTTTACCAACTTCCTTAATTTAATCTTTTAGCACCATTCTCGTCTTCCTTTCTCCCTCCCATACTGCTTTGCTCTGTATACATTCATTGTCACATCACTCCCTAACAGCACATAATTATGGATTGTATCTTCTACTCCATCCCCAAATCCTCACATCTTCCTATTTTACTTACATTTTCATACTCTAGCTTTTTAGCCCTCCATGCCTTACATTTCACATAAGATATTAGGAAAACCTAGCCCTCTTCCTTCATTGAAAATACTTCTTTCCTTCCTACCTTCTATCTTTCATACTCCACCACCACTAAATATACGTCAGTGCTGCAACTTCTTTTCCCTTCTTGATCCCTATTTTCCCACTACCTGTTAGCTGTAATATACAGATCCCTTTTAATTATACTACTATTCAGCTTGTCCTCTCTTCTTCTCCTGCTGTTGGGCCATCTTTCATCCTACCATGACTCTATAATAGATCTCAGCATATCTCTAATTCTTTCCAACCACCTAGTCATACTTCTTCCCTATGCTATCCACACACCACACCAAAGTATGTAATGATGCCCTTCAGCTTTACTCCAAATATAGACCGACTGACTCTATATCAACTCAAACCAAAACAAAATTAAGTGGAAACATACTCTCCAAAAAAAGTAGTATCAGTAATTCCCTGATATACGAAAATCCTTTTGGGAGGAGACATTCACCCTAATCCTGGCCCCACCTGTCACAATGAACATCAAGACAATTCTTTTCCACACATTACTCTAACCCTACAATGGTCAACCTCCAATGCCAGCAATCTCACTTTTGCTGTCATAAATGTTAGAAGTATAAAATGTAAAATTGCTAAACTACATGCCTGGATTACTCAACAGAAGCCAATATTCTCACTGGAACTGAAACTTGACTTAAACTCAGTATAGACAACTCCAAATGTACACCTCCCAGCTATAATATCATCTATAATGACCGTATAAAGAGGAAAGGTAGTGGTATCGGTTTAATATTTCCTAAGAACTTCCACATTTCCCTTTACAATAAACCAATAGCAAAATTCAGTTCAGTAGAGCTTTTTATTACTTTCCTGAAATTAAACAATTATATGTATTACTGTTCTTTGCATTCCTCCTGGCAACAATACAGCTTTACTAGAAAATATTATACACTGGATATCCATAACATTTCCACAATAAATAAAACTACTAAGTGATCTGAATGCCAGTTGGTTGTACATAATGTTTAACTCTCCTACCTTTAACATGAACTTATTTAGTTTCATGCAACTAATTAATAGCCGCATGTTATGGCAAAACATCACATTTCTTGTTAGGCTGAATCCTAGTACCAGACCCTAGCAATATACCACCTGAGGTACAATGTCTGACTCTCTCAGTGATCATATCCCAATCTATATGACCAGGCATCTCACACATCCAGTTAAATAGCATGTTTCTAAAATAACATGCAACCTTTCCACATTTAACCCGGAAAGGTTCATTAGTAACCTATCATCCATTAACTGGTACTTTTTAAAAATCATCCCCTTAGATGATGATGGTGCTATAAATTAATTCAATACAACTTTTCTGAATATCCTAAATATTCTTGCATATCCTGCAATGAAGAGACTAAAATCAAATGATGCAATTTAACTATTCAAAAAGAGTGAAATGCTAATGTAGGACAGAGAAAAAGCTTGGACAGAATGTAAAAAATATAAAACAACACAATATATTGAAAACTTCAGAATGCTTCCCAATCGTGCTAAAAAGCAAATTCATGAAGGCAAAAAACTATACTATAATAACATTCAGAATAATAGTAAACACAACCCTAAAAAATCTAGACAGAAATTTTGCATCCTGGCCATAAATTCAATTCTAACCCCTCTCCCAATAACTCATTACACAAAATTGTAATAATATTCAACTCTTATTTCATAGATAATATTGCATCTCTAATCGGGATTCACAACATCTAATCCTAACCCTGCCCAGCAGCCATGTATCACCATGTCCATTTTCATCTTAAAATCTGTCCCCACATCCTATATAAAGCAACTCTTAAGCAAACTCAAATATTGCTCTATTTCAACTGATGATCTTCCAAGTGAATACATTAAAATAGCAACCAATAACATTGCTTACCTTGTCTCAATCCTTATAAATAGGTCATTCCAGGAACCCCATGTTTCTTCTCTCCAGTAAAAGTCAAACATTATCAATCGGCAGATTCACATCAGATGACCAAAGTTTCAAAACTTCGAATTTCGTATGGCCGAGACCTTATGATCAAAGTTTCAAAACCTCAAACACCTGAAAGAAAAAAAAATTCCTGGATGCTATTCCCCCTGCACCCCACACCCCCTATTTAAATATACCAACTCCGAGATTGCACTACAGCGAGGAAAATGGAAAACATCCCATTTCACACTGTATAGAGATCTCCTTTCAGAATATTCAAAGTTTTAAAACTTCGATCATATGGTCCCGGCCATATGAAATTCAAAGTTTTAAAACTTCAATCATCTGAAGGGAACCCCCTCTGCACAAAGGGAGACATTAAACAGACATTACTAACTTTAAAACTGTAGCAATCTTATCCCCACTCTCCAAAATACTTGATAAATGTATTCAAAACGATTGCTAAACTATCTCCTGCAGGAAGAACTCCTATCCCCCACACAACATGCCTTCTGTCCTTCCCACAGTACTAACATTGCACATCTAACCTATATAAATGCTGTCACTAAAGCTAGAGATAACATCAAATTAGTCTCCTCCTTATTTCTAGACTTGTCTAAAGTCTTCAACAGAGTTTATCAAAGCAAACTTCTACTTCAAATGTCCTTATTAGGTCTTTCGCAGCCAAACCTTCTATAGTTCAAAAGCTAACTGTCCGATAGGTATCAATCAGTAAAATGTCATTCCATCCTCTCCCCATACCCCCAGTCACCATCAGTGTACCACAAGATTCTATCCTTGGTCCATTCCTCTTTAACATTCATGCCCACAAGCTGCAAACATCTACACAACAGGCCTGCCTAATATGGTACGCAGATAACTCCACACTCATTTGCAAATCTGACAATGTGACACACCTCGAAAAATTATTCAGTAAACTACTTTAACAGCAATTGAAACATAGATTTGTAACGTACAACTTGTGCTCAACCCTCTCCCATGAAAAAAAAAAATTAAATCCTCTGTTTTGATAATAGAACCATTTAATCACTTCTCATAGCAAATTATTAGGGAGAATAAGTATAAGCCTAGCCTTAAGCAGCATTCTATCTTTTCCAAGGATGATGCCACAATACAAACAAAAATGATTGACTTTAAAAATGGCTTAGCTTCTGGTCCATACCTCTCAACCTGTTAAGAGCAAGAAATCTGGACAAAGCCATATGTAAAAGTAAGACAAAGGCCCAACAATAGGGACACTTTTTAAATAGTTCTCTTACAAACTTAGAAAGTTGATAGAATAACAGGTTTTGCATTGGCATGCATTTTCTGAAGGGAATGAAGTCTGAAACTCAAACATCTATCATTATTTTCTAACTTCAGTCTTTAATGAGTTGCCACTAATTTACAAGAAAAAACACAATTTTATGAAAAACAGAGCAAAAATATGAGGCAAAAATCTGGACAGTCTGCAAAATCTGGACAGTTTAGAGGTATGTACTGGTGTCGGTCCAAATGGATCCAATATCTGTCAGCCTGGGAAGACGTGGTCAACAGGCCAATCTGCATTGTCAGAGATGGTCTACATCTGTCTCTTCTAGGCTTTCGGATACTAGTTAATGGATTAGCCACCCCTATTGTGCCTTTTTTAGGCCGTGTCAAAATAACAAACCTTCCGATGTAACAAAATCCTCTCTAGATAAACTCAAAATACTGCTGCTTAATGCTGGTAGTCTAAACAAGAAACTGCACTCCATGAAAGCACTCCTCACCTTGGAAGATTCTGATGTCTGTGCAGTCACCGAGACTTGGTTCAAAGTTGCCAAAAGCACCCAGGTTGTGCAGGGCTACATCACCTTCCATATGTTAAGACCACATACAGTGCATGAAAGAACCAAAGGAGGAGGTGTATCCATCTTCATTAACAATAAGTGCACCTTAAGACTGGTCAAACAATTTGACTCTCTTGAGTTACTCCATGTCCAATTAGCCATAGGTAAACTCTCCTACCACATCATAGCTAACTATGTCCCCTGCCTTGAACCAGGAAAACCATACCTCATACATGGACTTACTGGAGTCACGATACAGCTCTATACGTTATGCATGGGTAATTTTAATTATCCCACCATTGACTGGAAAACATACATAACCACAAGCATGCTGGCCCACAGGTTCTTGGACTTTGTCATTGCAAATGCTCTGAAACAGATAGCCAGCACAAGCACAAGGGACTCAAATGCCCTGAGCACACTACTCACTAACATGGGAGATCCTTGCACCCCCATGTGATGTCCTCCCAGGTAGGATTGGAATTGAAATCAGTCTCTGTCAGTGTAATTATAAGGCCAGATAACCCATCATGCTAAAAAATGCTTAAGAATTTTTTCCAAGAAAAATTATGTCCTACTAAGCAAAAGTATAAAAAGTTTCAAAGCACCCTCAAACACAGATAACATGGACTCTTATGGAGAAGTGTACATCAATGCCCTGTATAACTACTTAAGCAGTTGCATAGAATTGGCTGTACCAGGCCGGATTAAAACACACTCTTGTAGGAAAAACAAGCCACTCTGGCAGACGGTTAGTATAAAGTTTATACAACAACAGAAAGAAACTAATGTCCAAAAAGAAGAGGGGACTGGCTCAGCAGAGGAAAAAAATCCCTCTCTAGCCTAAACTAATAAATCAGAAATCTTGTCAGGTCCTCCAAAGCTAATTACAAAGCAAAAATAGCCTCCCTAGCTAAGAATAATCACAAGACGTTCTTCATCTACATCTGAAATCTAAAGGAGAATACCCAACTAGGTGTTGAACTGGTTGTAGCTAACTGACAAATATGGAAAACATCACCCCTCCTGTCCTCAGTGGTCATCCCTCAAAGTATACCTGCCACCATTCCTCAGCCTATTATCTCAAGAGAACAGGACATCTCTGCTCTCTCCAAGGCCAAAAAACAAGGTATCAATGGGACCAGACAAATCTCAGCTTGCCATTTAAAAAAATTAAAACATGACCTAGTAGACCCACTTTGATCTCCGTTTAACAACAACCTGCAGACTGACCATGTTCTGGCAGAATGAAGGACAGCAACAGTAATAAGTCTGCACAAAGGAGAACCATCAACTGCCCCTGGGAATTATAGACCCATAAGCTTGACTAGCCTCATCTACAAGGCCATGGAAAGAATCATTATTGACCTTATCAACAAGGACATAGGTAAGCTCCAACCTTTGGACCCAACCTAGTTTGATTCGTTAAAGGTAGGTGATGTCTGTTACCCCTAGTTGACTTCTTCGAGAAAGTCACCAAGGCCCTGGATGAGGGAAAGGCAGTGCATACCACTTACCTTGACCTAGCCAAGATATTAGACACAATCCCCCACTCAGATATTATAACAAAACTGTTCCACTTGGGAATTAATCCCTACATCCCCAGATGAAGCCAACTGGCTCACCAACCACTTACTGTCAGAGTGGGTGAATTCACCTCTAGCAAAAGAGTGCTCACCAATGGTGTACCACAGTTTTCATTCCTGGGCTCCTTAATGTTCAGAATCTATTTCTCAGAAGTCCAGGTAAACGTGGATGACTTGTGATTCATAGGTCAGGGCTAAGCTAACTGCTCTTGTGGGCCATTTTAAGCCTAGCCAGTTACCCCATGTGAGAATCAAACCATACACCTTGTGTCTATATGATAAACACCTTAACCATTATGCCAACCCTATTGACCATGCTCGCTAATGATTGCAAATTGGGAGCAATCATTGACTCCTACAATACTAATATACTGCAAAAAGAGTTAACACAGACAAGCGATTGGTGCAAAAGCCACAGCTTGAAACTAAATGCAAAAAATGTATTATTGTTCCCTCAAAGTCTCACAAACCCAGTACAGCCATGTATTGGGTCCAAAAACAAAAAAATGAGGAAACTTTTCTGCATGGAAGATCTCTCTAAATGTAGAAAAGATTTCTAAAGAATTTTGAAGACTTATCTTAATTTTATCTTTTTTGATACTACAATGAAATGATTTCAGGAAGATTTAACAATTATTAATGTGTAATTTTTAGTATGACTTTTAGTTTAGTTTAATTTGGTCAAATATCACATTGGTGTATGGGGAAGGTGTATTTAGCAAGTAAACATGATCATTGTCTTTTACAACACAGCTACCCAAGTAAACCACTCCCACGCTTTTAAATAGGTGAATAAATGGTATGGTGAATTTCTACACTTTATTCTGGTTTTTCAACCACTATTTGGATCACTTGTTTGTGTCTTTTTACTAAAGAGGATTCAACTTGAAGCAGCTTATGCTTCCCTGCTTTCATTAGTGGATTTATATTTTGGAAAGTTTTAAAGAAAGTATTTCTACCAACTGTTATTAGGTTGGATATTCACAGTATGGTTTTTATTAGGTGCCTGAACTCTAGGGAATCTTAGATCTTCCACACAGAGAGTGGATCCAGTATATTGATGTACTGGGTTTGTGAGACTTCAAGGGACACCACAGACACTGTTTGTTACAATGTCTTTAGCTGCAACCCTTCCTTAGTATGCATTATTTTTCCAGTTATCTTTTAATTTTTCAGATGTCATAAAGACTTGTACCTAATATCACCGAAAAAAAAGTAGCGCCTATTATATCACCGTTACAGCTCCTAGCATCATCACCTTAGCACCTGTGAAGACGGAGCCAAATTGCACAATTTGCAAAGATTTTTCCAGCTTATTAGTCTGTAATCTGCCAATTAGTGCAAAGCACTAAAATTCTGAACTGTTAACCAGCTGCTTCCTCTGCAAAATTGCAGGGTTATTCCTTCTACGTCTGTTTGCCAGGTCTATGTTTAATAGTCAAATGAAACTTTCATCAAATGGCTAAACATCAAACCCCATTCATTGAACATTCGTTCATCAAACATTCGTTTCTGAGAATGTGTGAGATGGGGAAACTAACTAGTTGGCCAACACTTCCCTGTCTCACACACCGCAGTATTTCAAAGCCCTTTTCCCCACTGTAGTGTGATCTTGGAATTGGTATACATAGTTAGGGGGACTTTTCTTTTGAAATACTGCAGTGTGTGAGACAGGGAAGTGTGGGCCAAGTAGTTACTTTCCCCATCTCACACAATATCACCGAAATGAATGTTGGGTGAATGAACATTCAATGAATAGTGTTCAATGTTTAGTCGTTCGATGAAAGTTTCATTTAACGGTTAAATATCGACACCTATTTGCTTACTGTGTGACTCTTAGCAAGTCACTTAATAAGGAAATTTCCCCAAGTTGCCCTGTCCACTGATCAACAAATAGGTAAATACATGTCTAAATTATCACTCAATGTAACTGTGAGGCTTTGCTGTCACTGTATGCTATACTTCTGTCCTTTAACTTTTTCTGGTCAACACAAATTCTATACTGAACCAAGGGTCTGTATGCAGAGATGATAAAATCAGCAAACAAAGGAGAGTAGTATTGCTGGAATTTAATTCATCCTCAAGTCTTCGTGACTGCCTTCATGAGGTGGACCCTGTTTTTACAAAATCTCACCAAGACAACACTGATAAATTGACATCCCTGGGATTTAATAAGCATTTTTTTTCTATGGAGGAATACTGCAGCAGTTCCTGCATGGAATAAAACCATGCAAATGAGGTGAATTAGCGATTCAGTAAGCAGGCAGACATCCGTGCAAGAACAGTGTCAGTTGCAGAAATGTATTTGATTATTAACCATACCTTCCAAATGTCCTGAATTAATCGGTTTTTACTGAATTCTGGGGTCCAAATAATGGGGTGCCATGATTTTCGACTGGCACCCCTTCATTTCTGATTTCTTTTCTTTTCTTTTTTTCTTTTTTTGCTTTTTTTTAAATTATCACACTTGTGAGATAACGTCATCACGTGTGCAATGATGTCAGCTTGTCAGGGCTACCAGCCTGTTGGAATCGAGCTCTCTGTTCACATATTTCTGGCTAGTTTAAATGCTTTGCGAGCGGGAATGGCTCGTCTGGCTGTATTATCGGTCCTCATGGCATTTCGAAGGATCACCTGGCTGTTGGAATGGAAGGCGAGAGGATTTATTTACTGCTCTGAGTCCTGGCTGCTGAACGGAGAAGTAAGGAACTGTATGTGTGTGTACAGCTACGGAAAAGTTGAAGTGTGAAGCAGTTTTTCTGTGCTACATATTGTTGTACTGTTCCGCTGCATTCCACAGTCCAAATTTATTATTTTGTCTTAATTACCATTGCAGATCCTTTAAAGCTGTAATAAAAATCCTTTCCAAGAAGACTTTAGCAGATGTTTTGTCAGCAGTCATGTGGCGATTTCTGCAATGATGCTGTGTGATTTTGCCTAGCAATATACCTAGTCTTGATTTAAGTGTTCTCCTTTATTTAAGACTTAACAGATTATCACTGGGGAAGTGTTGACTGTGACGAGTTTGCACTACTAATGCCCTCTCCCTTAAAAAAAATGAACTTCATGCACTCTCCATTTCCAGCTTAAGAATTCTTGATCCTTTATTCTCTGTTTGCCCTTGTAATCCATTTCAGAGATTATTTACTAGTAAATAAGTGCCTGATCAAGGTACCTAGTAAGGAAAAATGATTTTGAGACTGTGTGTGTGTGTGTGTGTGTGTGTGTGTGTGTGTGTGTGTGTGTGTGTGTGTGTGTGTGTGTGTGTGTGATGGTGACAGAATTAACACGGAAAAAATAACTTTAGAAATTCACTGCCTTTCTCCAGAGCTGCACAGTTGTCTATTTGAATAGCTTGTCCCCAAGGTAAATCTTTTTTAATTTGATGGTTGCAGTTTTGGACTGTATCATTTCCTCAGTGAAGTAAATATATTAGATGCTGTTTTGATTTAGTGTACAATGGGCTAGTTTCTCATTCAGTGTTAGTGAAGTGGAACAGGCTTGCATTAAACCACTATCCGCTGCTTTTGTCGTGCTACACATTTTTCATTATGACACCGTTGGAGTGGGCGAGGTTACATAATTATGTATGCAAATGTTATGTTAATCATCATACAGATTTGTACCTATTTTTCATGGGCCTTGTCCAGATTTTGATGTTTCCAGGTTGAGAGGTATGTTACTAACCGAGTACATTTCTGCAAAAAATGAAAATGGGAGCATGACAGCTGAAAGTAAAGCATGTATTATAATCATTAGGCATGCCGATGGCAAAAATATGGCCACTGGCATGGAAACGTGTTGCAAAAATATGAAAATCAAAGTGGGTTTTTTTGGCCGATTTCGGCTGTTTAACCATAGCACAGTGGTGCTCAAATGGGATTGTGCCAAAAAAAATGTGAAAAGGCAATTTTGAGTGAAATCTGCATTTTGCCATTATAGCGTATGGCATGCAGAATCAAAACAATAACAGGTAACACTGGTTGCTAAGGGGAAAGGCTCTGGTGTAGTGGTGTATCAAGAAGACTAAGGCAGTGGGGTATACAAATGATCAAATTTTACTGAATCACTAAATGGGAGACCATTCTTTGGTTGCACCTAACTGTGTAGGAGCTATAAGGCAGTGGTGTAAGCAGGAGAAGCAGCTAACATGAAAAGGATGTGTGTCATGCTTGGTGTAAGCACATTGGAGCTCCATGGTTCCCATTTGAGCTTAGCTAAGCACAGCTAAGCAAAGGGGGTATGTCTGAGGCTGTATTGACTTATTCCGTGAAATGAAGTGCGTGTTTGCATCCAGTGGAGGGCCATTTCTACTTCAAAGTGCTTACTTTAGCTAAATGGGTTTGCGAGGAGTGCACCGGGTCTAAAACAAACAAATTAAAAAAAGACCCGGAAATAGCAGAACTGTTTACATTTGGGCACTGGGTTTGCCTGGCATGCCTCAGGGCTTAAAACGGATGAAAATGGGAAGGGAAAAAAAAGGAAATAGGAGAATAAAAGAAATCAAGTACAAATAATATAGCAGGCAAGTGGAATGTATCATAGCCAGTCAATCATACAGTCAGCATCTGTAGCACAACAGTATAAACTATGCAAACACCTTTCAGTTTGTTTTTTTCCATAAACTCTGCACCATTGGTGTACACACTTGGGGGGAATTTTAACCAACAAAATGTTGGGGGCTGCTGTCACTTTGATACATCAGTATGTGCTAGAGGGTGAAGGCATTGAGGAGGATAATGCTGACAATCTCCCCAGAACTAGGAGTAGGAGAAGAGTGTTCAGACCCAGGGTACCCTACCAGGGTCTACATGATTTGGAGATAGTAGAGTGCTACAGAGTGGACAGGTACATACTTCAGCAACTCATCAAGCTGTGCTGGCCTCACCTCAGACCCAGAGCCAACAGAGGGGAACCCATCCCAGTGGATACTAAGGTATGTGTAGCCTAAAGAATACTATTTATTTATTTTATTTTACATTTGTTGACCGGGCTAGTCTAGCTGGAATTATTTCCATTTTCAGTAGAGGCCCGGGGAGAAAAGCTCCAGAAGATATACAAAAAACATACATTTGAAGTAATATACAAGAAAATTACCAGGATAAATGGAGAGACAATAAAACAAAGTTAGTATATAAAAACTATTTACAAGTGGGAAGAGATTTCATTTCCTATAAACAAACTAAAACTACTGAGAAGCATAAATCAGGGAAAGGTAGTAGGGAGAGGAAGTGGGGGAAAAAGTAAGAGTTTAGTAAAAAAAAGAAAGGATATGAAAGGATTAAGCAAATTTTCAGAGAAGAGGGAGAGAAGTAAGTGAGAGAAGGGATAGTTGTTCAGCGAAGAGGGAGAGAGATATGGGGGTAATAAGGAGATAGAGTGGGGTAGAAGTTTAGTCAGGTTTAGTGCAGGAACAGAGCCAGTGGTTTTTCAAGTGTTCTTTTATTCTTTGTTTGAAGAGGGGCAATGATGAGATTAGTGTTATGTCACTAGGTAGTAGGTTCCAGTTCCTTCCTACTGTGCTAGAGAAAAGAGAGTCACCAGCTGAGTTATTGGACTTTGTTAATTTAGCCATAAGTTTCCTAGAGGAGCGAAGGGAGTTAAGATTATTGTAAGGTATTAAAAGTTCTGAGAGTATGGGGGTGTTTGTAGGCTGGTACAATATTTTGTGGGCAATGTTTAGTTGGGTAATGAGCAGAAGGTTTTGGAATTCCAGCATCTGTAGCACAACAGTATAAACTATGCAAACACCTTTCAGTTTGTTTTGAATACTAGCTACAGGTACTTTCCAAAGACCTACTGGACACATCATGGGGGACTCACAGGTATCTGCATTCAGGGTACTCCACCAGTTCCTGGATGCCATGCTACCACATGCCGGTGTGCACATTTACTTCCCCAGCACCCATGAGGAGAGGACCAGCAATATACGCCTCTTCCACAGTGTAGCAGACTACCCGGATGTACTGGGTACCATTGACTGCACACACATTCACATCAAAGAATCACCTGTTGAGCAGAGTAGGGTCTAACTAAACTGCAAGGGCTTCCACTCCACCAACTGCTAGATCATGTACAATGCCCATGGCATTATCATGAATGTGTGTGCTGGCAGCCCTGGAAGCTATCACAACTCCCACACCTGGCATTCCTCATAGCTGTATCTGGGATTTGCCAGGGGGGACATCCTGTATGGCCATCTGGTGGGAGATGCTGGCTATGCACTGCAGCCGTGGTTGATGACACCCATCAGAAATGCACACACACCCACTCAAGATCACCATAATGAGTCACACGCACAAACCATATCTGGTGGATCCTTGCAGTACTTTCCAGCCACATGTGCACACATGTTCATAGCATGTGCCATGTTACACAATATGATCCTGTGGAAATAGCTGCAACAGGAACAGCACGGGGAAGGGCCACACAGCCCCCCACCTTTGGCAAGGTCCCCACAGGCACAGCGGGACTTGGAGGAGGAACCCCCTCAGCCAGCCCTCGTAGGCAGATGGAGGCATGCCCAGTATGCCTTGGCCTTGGAAAAGAAGCAATGCATAGCACATACCCTGACACTGTAGGGACCCAGGGACTAACACCTCCCTCCAATTCGCACACATAGTAAAATGGATGACACACACATCACACTACCTGTAATGTACCATCTATAGGCAGTGCACTGCGTACATCTACCATAGGCAGCCTTCAAGCACTGTCCTCACAAATGCTGCAGGCACAAGGTAAGTCAGTCTTCTTAACAATAAATGAATGGATTAGTTTGTTCTGGTAGCATATCTATGGTATCGCTGCAAGGCAATGAGGTGGCCTACTGGGATAGAAGCAGACAACTGACAGCTATGTGGGACACCAGGAAATGTTTGCCCAATACTAGCTTACCCACACCATGCAATAGACCCAAGGTGATGAATCCCACTGCGGTATATGTGGGGGGACAACTAATGTGGGGGTCATAGGTCACAGGCATGGATACCCACCCTCAGCATCACCCAGCATGGCAGCTGTAGAAAACCATAAAGAAATGTCTGCCAAAGGCCCACAAATGTTGACAATGATGAAATTCCCCCCTACAGGCTTACACATTGATAGCACAGCAGGTCTTACAGTTGCATTAAGGCTCTGAATGGTAAGAACTCTGAAACTGAAATGTATGCCATTACAATCAGACCTGTGGTCCTTAGTGATATGCCTCTAGTCTCCAAGAAAGGACACAATACTATGCTAAATGGAACCAAAATGTAAAGCAAATATCAGCACAGTCTGTGCAAATGTATACAGTTGACAGGTGTGCCCCCCACCACACCCATATTCCTATAGAATTGCAGTAACATGCATGTCTGCAGGGAAATAGCATCAGAGAACACATTGCCAGGGCTGTCCCAATCAACATGATAACTTGTTATATGTCCACAATATGCAGGGGTCAATGAGCTATGTATATGTGTGGTTAATACTGTCAGTATGTGGCCAGCACTTACTCTCGGCTGTTGTGTCATAGTGGCCTAGGTACTGTGCTGTCTTTCACAGGGCCATGTTCCAAGAACTGCAGTGCCAAGTATTCTGCATGTCAGCTACACCTTCAGTAGGAGTTGTACACACTGTCCAGATGTCAATAGCTGTTAATGCAGGAAAGTTGTACAGGTCATGGACAGGGGGCCACACATATGGACAGTACACAGTTTGGAGTAACCTACACAGTGCCTACTATACCTCTCAACTGTACAGACCTATTGCAGAATGTCCAGAGGTTTGCATCATAATTGTGGACTGTATAACATGAAATAGTGGTTGTCTGGCAATTCATTGGCAAATCACGTAAGACTAAGGTCAGAAAATCATGACAGGTTGTAGTGTCAGACTTCATACCCTATAGAAACATGGATGCTAATCAAAAACCTATTATTGAATCACTTTTCTAGGTTTGTAAGGCCAATACTTAAAAATGTTCCCTATATTTAGGCTTCTGACCCACAATCACTTCTGGCTTTGTCCAGATGTCTGGCTCTAAGAAGTTGAGAGGTATGGTGCCTAGTAGGACAACAGGTACCTGATGGTCAGTGTACTGCCAGTGTATAAAAGTCTGCCACCTTTCTGTATCACCACCAGCCATACCCCTGGAATGGCACAAGTTGTCACAGAAGGAGCATAAGTATGCCTTGTATATCTGTTCTGCTTGCCCTAACATTGCATTTTCCTGCCAACTATTTGCAAAACAAGAAAGAGTCATGTCAAAACAGCAATGGCAGACTTTGGGGAAGTGGATGTCAAACCCATAAGAGCAAACAAGCAATTACCAAACCGGTCTTCCAACTGTCTATATTTTGCAGACCATTATTAACACCCTGTCCCCATGTGTGGGCCATAGTCTGACTGTCATATTTGGGCCTGTACAGATATCAGTCTATGATGGTATGACAGCTAGGCCCACATGTAGCCTCATAATAACATATAGAAACACAAACTGTCTAAGGACCACAGGAAATGGAGTGGTGCAATGATGGACAACCTGCTAAATATGTACTCTCAGAGGTGTGAAATCCACAACCCTTGGTGTGATGTAACGGCATGTACCCCACCCACATCAGAATAACAAATACATAGCAGCCACTGTGGCCAAAGCCTGTGACTGGACTACAGAAGGACAAAGAGACACACATAAGAGGAAGGGGAGCCACTGGCCAGACAAGTGGGGAATGTGCACACCAGAACAGATTGTGCAGTAACATAGGTTCCATGCAGTGTAAGGAGTCAGTAAACATCACCTGCAAATACACAACACAATCTCATGTAAGTGGAGGTCTGCAACAAAACAAACCCCAAACAATGGACATCTCAGAGGCAAAATCACATGAGAACTCCACAAACCTACATACCATAGACCATTTAGACACCACACACCAGGGTCTTGCAAGCACTAAGGTCTTACCCCTAAACTCCAAACAACTACCCTACATAGATAGGCTAACAGCACTGCCCCTCTACCCTGTTACAAACAGAATCTGCTGAGGTGACCCCTGTCTGGCATAGAAAGCAATCCAGACCCTGCCTTGATGGAACTGTTGCACATCTGGAACTCAAGGCCCATTCCATCAACCTGGGTTGTGATATCAGTACGCCTTGTTGGTGTGACAGATACATGTACCATACACTCCCCCATCTGTGGAATAAGTCCCTGTCAACAGCACCCAAGTGCTTCAATACCCCTAGTGATGTGCTCCCTGTATAACTGCATGGAAAACACAATATACAGTCCTGTGATCTCACCTGTGTCCTTGCTGGACAGGAGCTCTGTGTGCTGACATGTTGCAACATGGGCTACACTCTTAGTATGGGTTATAAGGGCTTCAGGCCCAATACCCTACTAACATCATTGCAACCTATCAACCTATAGACAACTCTCTGGCAGTGGTTCACCACATTACTCTGTACTGCTCTGCCAATGACATACCTGGAAATCACAGTGCTATGTTAAATATACTACACATATAATGGACTTTTCTGCACAGTAGAATGCACTCTGTACCCACACCCATACCTCCCAACCTCTGACAGCAAGACATATGGACAAGATCATAAATATGACTGGGACAAAGGCACAATGATAGGCATGTGTTTAGTAAATATTGCCCTTACATACTGAGAAAGCTCGTCGGATAATGGATTTTGCATTAGCAGGAATTGTCTGAAGGTTATGAAGTCTGTAACACTAATGTTTACTATATTTTAACGTAAAGTCTTCAATTATATGCAACTAACTTGCCATAAAAACACAAGTTTATATAGACTGGATGAAACTTCTAGAAAAACACCTGGACAATCTGCCAATAGATGTACAGTTGAGAGGTATGGGCACACAAGTATATGACTTTTCAGGTAAGAAAAATATCACACAAGTAGGAGATCCCCAGCCAGTATATTACCAAGTTGCTGGACTGTTTACACAGCTTCATCAGTCAACTGGCTGTAGCCACACCTCTCAACTGGCAGTTGTGGTCAAAAATGTATATAGTCAGGCTCATAACATTGGTCTGTGCATCATACATCTTGTATTCCTCTAGTAAAGCACTGTGATGATGTGAGGATGTCTGTCACTAGGTAGTGACACAATACATTGCAGTGTCAAATTCAGATATGTCAGAAAATGTCTGCTAAAACAAACCTGTTTACTTTTGAGAGGTATGGCTGTAGCACACAAAACCCCAGACCGGAGTACACCTATCTCTGGAATGGAGTCCTACTCTCATTATAGAATGTCACACTGAGCATGCTCCTACACTTACAGAATCACAGGCCATGTGTGAACCCACATAGGACTATATGACTGTATTATGCATATATGTCATTGCATACAGATAGCTATGTACACCTTAACTGTCCCTACACACACCCAACAGACAGGATTACCCTGAGCTAGATGTACGTGGCCCATATGTGATATATATGCATCTGTTGTGTGTGATACACAGATGTATATATGGGCAAGAGATAATATGTCAAGCATACACACACACAAAGACGTGGTTAAGAGAGAGACAGACAGTGATAGAGAGAGAGAGACACAGGTGGACACGCACACAGAGTGAGTCACACATGGATACCCTTGTAATATCCTGCTGCACACAATGGCATAGCGGTCGTAACCAGACGCACATGCCAGCATGAAGGTGAGCTCCATTGTGTAACAGTACTGAGATGGGGTTATAATATCACATCACCTGCCTCTGTGTGTGTGCGTGAATGTGTGTGTGTGTGTGTGTGTGTGTGTGTGTGTGTGTGTGTGTGTGTGTGTGTGTGTGTGTGTGTGTGTGTGTGTGTGTGTGTGTGTGTCTGTAGGTCTAAATATTAGAAGGCTGTTCCCACTCAGTGCACTTCCCATTGCCCTACATCACAAGATCTGCTGCTGTCATTCACATTAGAAGTACCACTAGACACTTCTCAGCCCTATAAGCTCTGTAGTGCATGTGATAACTGCATAACACTATAGTACAGATAACTAGATAGGTTGGCGTTCTAATCTGAGTCCTGGCAAATGTAAGTGTGTGTGTGTCTGTAGGTGAAACAGCTTTAGGCCATTCCCACACAGTACACTTCCCAGTGCCCCACCTTAGCAGTCCTGCTGATGTCCTTCCCCTTAGAAGTACCTTTGCACAGCCCCAGCCCTATAAGCTCTGTGGCACATGCAATCACTATGTAACAGTATAGTACAAATAACTAGATAGGCAGGGGTCCATTCCCTGTTCTGGCAAATGTGTAAGTGTGTATGTTTATAGGATGACATATTTTGCATACTTCCCCACCCACAACACTCTCCAGTACTCTACTTTAGCAGTCCTATTGATGTCAGTCACCTTAGAAGTACCTTTGTGCAGCTGTCAGCTCTGTAGTGTGTGTGATAACTGCGTAACACTATAGTATAAATAACTAGACAGGTAGGGGTTCTCTTCCCAGTTCTGGCAAATGTGTGTTGGTGTGTGTAAGTCTGTATGTTTGTAGGCTGAAGTATTTTGAGGACTTCTCCATCCACTACTTCCCAGTACTCTACTTTAGCAGTCCTGCTGATGTCAGTCACCTTAGAAGTACCTTTTTGCAGTTGTCAGCTTTATAACCTCTGTAGCACATGCGATAACTGCGTAACAAAATAGTACAAAAAGCGAGATAGTCAGGGGTTCTCTTCTCAGTTCTGGCAAATGTGTGTTTGTGTGTGTGTAAGTCTGTATGTTTGTAGGCTGAAGTATTTTGAGGACTTTCCCACCCAGTACACATCCCAGTGCCCAACTTTAGCAGTCCTGCTGATGTCATTCACCTTAGAAGCACCTTTGTGCACTTGTCTGCCCTGTAAGCTCTATAGCATGTGCGATAACTGTGTAACACTATTGTATAAATAACTAGATATGCAGGGGTTCTATTCTCAGGTCTCACAAATGTGTGTGCCTGTAAGTGTATGTACAAGAGTTTGTAAGTGTGTATGTTTGTAGGCTGAAATATTTTGAGGACTTTCCCACCCAGTACACATCACAGTTCCCTATTTTAGCAGTCCTGCTGATGTCATTTACCTTAGAAGCATCTTTGTACACTTGTCAGGCCTGTAAGCTCTGTAGCATGTGCGATAATTGCATAAGACTATAGTACAAATAACTAGATGCACAGGTGTTCTGTTCTCAGATCTGGCAAATGTGTGTGTATAATTGTATGCACAAGAGTTTGTAAGTGTGTATGCTTGTAGGCTGAAGTATTTTGAGGACTTTCACACACACACTTTCCAGTGCCCTACTTTAGCAGTCCTGCTGATGTCATTGCCCTTAGAAGTACCTTTGGACAGCTCTCAGCCCTATAAGCTCTGTGGTGCATTTTATTTATTTTTATTTATTTTACATTTGTTTACCAGGTAGTGTCTGACTGTGCAGGATTGCCTGTTTTCATCAAAGACCCAGGGAGAAAAGCTCCTGTTACAAAATGTTATAATAATAAAATGCAGAAATTACATCAGAAATGCTAGTATTAAGATACAAAATTACATATGAGAATTTAAATGATAATAAAGTAAAAATGAAGTACAGTATCATCATCAGAACTAGTAGAACTTAAAGTAATACTCAATGCAACAGTGACTACTATTCTTAGATTAATAGCTTCAACAGAGATGTTGAAATCAGTAGTGATATGGAAAAAATAGTTGAGAGCAGAAATGGTGAAAAGCAGTGGAGAGCAGGCCTAGCTTAACGAGGCATGTATATTCAGATAATTAGAAGTTAATGAATTCAGTAAATTGCATAACTGAGCTTTGAGGTACAAGAGCAGGGAAAAAGCCAAGTCAGTTGTGAAGAAAAATTGCAATGCAAGAGAAATAGCAATGTGGTTGAAGAAAGGGGAGTTATCTGGGTTGACTACAGGGGCAAAGCCAGTTGCTTTTTAGATATTTCTTTAAATCTGTTTTAAATGAAGAGTAGCAGGGGGTGCTTTGTATGTTAGGTGCTAGAGCATTCCAGGACTTAGCTATCTTGTTAGAGTGGATGGAGTCACCATGGTTGTTACATGATTAAGTTATTGTGCGCAGTTGCCTGTTGGAGGATCTTAGAGACCTGCAGTGTACCTATGGATGGAGAAAGGTTGAGATTGCGGGACAGGTATGTGGGCTATGAATGTCTTTGTGGGTGATGGTGAGTTGGTTTAAGGTTAGAATGTTTGAAAGGTCTAGCCAGTTTAGTTGTTGGAGAGCAGAGCAGTGAAGGGCTTTATGGGATTGATCTGTGGTGAACTTGACAATTTTGTGGAAGCAGGATGCAAGACTGTGGAGGTCTACCTTGCATAAGTTGGTGAATATGTGTGAACAGCAAAGAAGTGTGGAGACAAGTTGTGATCTTGCAGTGGCTAGCCTGGCTTGAGGTGTTAGATAGGGTTTCACACTATAAAGTGTGCCAAGTTTAGAATTAACTTTTTTTGATAGTTAGGGAAATGTGAATATCAAATTTGAGATGATCATTTATTGTGATACCTAGGAGTTTGGTCTGGTTGGTAGGCTCAATTTTGGTGCCATTTGAGTAGTGGATTGAGAGGGGTGGGTAGTTGGTCTTGTTGGTTTTATTCATAAAGACTCTTGTGTTTAGAATCAGTTGGTTGTTGTATAGGTAAGTTTTGATTTCTTGAAGTGTTTTTTTTGTAGGTTTTGTGGGGAAGGGATGGAGCAGATAAGGAATGTATCATCTGAGTATTGTATGACTGAGGTTAGTTGGGTTGCTGTATAAAGGTTATTAGTAAAAATATTATGAAGAGTGGGGGCAAGTATGGAACCCTGGGGTACACCTACGGATACTGGCAGTAGTGGGGAGAGTTTGTTGCCCCATTTAGTAACCTGCTGATGGTTTGATAGGTAACTGAGAAACCATGTTAGAGAAGCTAGACTGAAATAGCAAGCTTATTTAGTAGTAGCTGGTGGGAGATGGTGTCAAAGGTTTTTGACATGCCCAGGAAATTGCAGACTAGTCATCATTGTTCATTTGTTAGTGCATGGTATTGGTGAAGGATAACAGGGCTGTATTTGTGCTATATTGGGGTCTAAAACCATGCTTA